>NC_089585.1:47603915-47687126 GCF_019320115.1 Miscanthus floridulus
GCTACACATGCCACTGAAGGCTAGCGGTTTTTTGCATTTTTTTTTTTGCCATTCATAAGTTTCGTTTACGTCACATGCATCCAGATTAATTAACACAAGATGTTTGATAGTTGCCTATTTCTATGGAGTTCATAATCATGTCAGGCTATCAATAATTATCACTTATTAGGTGTGCTAAAAAAGGTTCTATGTCCTTATATATTTCTAGTGTCTTGTTTTTTTGGTTGTCGTGTCTTTCTGTGGACGTTAGTAGTAGGTGTGTTACTATATCAGGTTGTTGCTGTGATGCACTGATGCTCAACAAAATTTGCTTCAATTTCATGTTTATCAGCACGCGCCTCGACGGCCGATCTCTTGGACGGCGGGACTCCACTTCCAGCGCGCCGCGAACCATGGCAGCAGCGGCCACGACCTTAAATTGGGTGAGCTGTAAACTAGTATGAACTTAATTGTGAATATGAGATTGCTTCAACAGTCAGGCATAAGTTTTTTGAGCTGGTTACTTAATAATTGCAATTAGCAATGCTGTAAATTGCAAGTATTGAGTTATGCAAATTTAGTGCTAAGGACATGTAATATGTCTACTTTCAAGGGTTGACTATTAGTAAGGAAATCATTCTTCCATAAGAATCCTTCCAACTTTGTTTACTTGGGTGGTGTGTAGTGGGTTGTACATGGTGTAGTTTACTTGAGTGGTTTTTCACATTTTCTAGAATTGTGTAATGTCTTACTGGGCCACGACTTTTCCTTTGTTTATTCCAATTTGTGTGGCCAACACCATAGTTAAATTAGTAATAATGCTAGTATTTTTCTAATAGCTAGAGGCAAATCATTACTGAAGCTGCACTTGCACGTCAATGCTCAGTATCTAGCCCTTGAAAGTTGATAGCAGAGGCAGAAGTGTCCTTCAGTATTGTTGTTGATGTGTCTTTTAAGCTCTGTAGCCTCATGCAAAGCTAACCTGCGCTTTACATACAGTTTACTACCATGTTTCAGAGATTTCAGGCTACATCCCTTAATAATAATTTAACTAATTCTTGGTAGGAGGCCGTTAGAGATTTTAGACATTTTATCTTCAGTGCTTGTCATAGATCTGCTAGATTTTTAGACATTTATCCTGACACATTTTAGAAATTTGCTAGTACAGGATGATTGAGTCCTGCAACGATGAAATGTAATAGTTTAGTTTGTTTTTCTTTCTTTCTGACATGTGCTACAATTTGGTAGGTTGATTGAGTCATGTACTCATTAGTTGTATACCCTCACAATTATGGTTTCATTTCGAGGACTCTTTGTGAAGACAATGACCCAATGGAAGTGTTGATTCTGTTGCAGGTTAGTCTTCCTTGTTCCACTTGTCTTTGTCTTGTGGGGCATTTGTGAAGAATGTAGAGTGCTCACTCGTTGGATTACAAGGTTCTTGTTTCTGTTCAAGGATAGCTAACATTAGTTCTCTTGTAGATATATTCTCAGGCAGTTAGACTGTTGAGTGAACTGTAGTTATTTGTGAATGTTTTTTGTGATATCATATGAGGAGTGTCATGGCCTGCTTTGATAAGCAGGTTGGATTAGTGGTGTAGATGTCGTCCAAGTTATTTAGTGATTTATTAAGGTGGATTATGTATTTATATACATATAAAGTATAATTGCAATAACAATATGTATTATTTGCACTATTTGAAACGTGCAATTTTTATATTTCTGTTTTGTAATATTTTAAGATGATATTCATTGTATATTTTTTTCACCGAGAACATCTCACTATGGGTGAGGAAATATTTTTGTTATGTTAATTTCATCAATATAATGCATTACACTTAATTTGCATATAAGATTGTGCAAAATCTAGCAGCATATGAAATAGTAATTAGGTGCTCTAAGCTAATTTTGATTTGGGGCAGAGTTGTTATTTTGTCAATAAGCTTGTACGTGTGTTTACTAAGCCAATAGTTGCCGAAATGAGCAAAACTTCAATTAGCGGTTATCGGTTTGTCCGCTCGTTAGGCTTCGGCGGGCCTAGTAAGGTTTGATGGGTTTGATTCACGGACCCGTTAACATTGCTGCGCACAGAAACAACCAGAACAGAATTAGGCGTTGAATCCAAAATTCATGCGCTAGCTTTTTAAAAAACACATGGTTTTTCCTCTATTACAATTAGTGTATTTTGAAGCTAAAAAACACCCATGTGCTGGATGTTCCCAAAACACACGGGTGCACAGTAGACAGGCCCTCAATATAACCTTGAATTCAATTATCTCAATCTCTTATAAGAGAATTTAAGGAAAAAAAGTAAGGGGAGAGAGTGGAGATGCTCTAAATTGAAGAAAAAAAAGGCAAAGGGGAGCGAGTGGAGATGTTCTAATGTATTAGTGTTAGTGTACCATTAAAAATTCACCTACTGAGATTTTTTTCTTTTTAACGATCAACACTGCTATACGTAACCGTGTGTTTGCATAACGGGTTCACCAGGGTTGGAGTAGGTTATACCCAGTTCTCCTACCATTTGGTTTGGAGTTCATTTAACGTGGGTTGAACCCACCAAAGAATATCTCTGCTAGATTCGGGTTCAACCGATTCCTCCAAATTAGCTGGACCGCTTAAACCTAGATGAGCACGTGCGTGCGGATCGGAGGGAGGAGCAGCGCGGGCGAGCAACGTAGGCGGGAGCGCCCAAGCGAGCAGCGCAGCCAGGGAAGCCGCAGGAGGGCGGTGGCGCAGTTGGGGAAGTCGCATGCGGGTGGGCCGCGACGGGGCCAGGGAAGCCGCAGCAAGGGCAAGCGGCGGCTTGGCCGGGATGCATCAGGAGAGTGCCTGACAGACCAGCGGGCGGGCAGCGACGCGGCCGCGAAAGCTGCAGGCGAGCAGGCTATGGCCTTGCGAAATGAGGAAGAAGGGGAAAGAGGCTGCCAAATGAGCCCCACGTGTCAATGACTCAACCCACTTACATATATTTTTCCAACCAAACTCAAAACTAGCAGATCATGCAGGGCATTGATTTAGGTCAAATAGAAGAAACGGCATCATACTTGCTTGTTAAGAAAACAGAGAGAAAGATCTCGCCTAGGAAACGGTGAAGAAACGTGCACAGGCACAAGATTAGCTGAGTAGGAACACCGAACACGGCCATGTGCCAATATACTGTGTGAACCCTTTGACCAGCCAGAGTACCATTTCTTAAGTTAGGAGCAAGTTTGAAATTCTAATATATCAAAGCAGGTTATTTTAGCCGATACTTAGGCCATCCACGTCACCCGAATGGTTTCCAGCCGTCCAATCCTCCATCGTGTGGCTCAGATTGCTTGTAGCCGCTTCTGTTGGAATCTGCTTCTGACGGCTCCTCGTCGCTCTGCGGCTTGTCATGCGAATCCGGTGGAACAAATATATACTCGGCTCCAGCTTCTCCTTGCAGATTCTTCCCTCCTCTCTCTCCCAGTCGGTCTCTCCCTCTCCATCCCGACACGAGCAGGGGCAACGGGCGCGAGCCAAGCGCGGCGACGACGGCGGCTGTCCTCCTCCTCGTCCTCTTCCTCATCCTCCTCCGCCCTCCCTCGCCTGCCTCTCACCTCCGTTTCTCCCTCCCCTTCCTCTCTCTCCCCTTCCCTCCCGATGCTACGGCAGGCGCGAGGCAGCAGCAGGTGCCAGGCGACGGCGCCCCTGCGGGCGATGCGCTGCCGCGGGAGGGGCTCGGCGGCCCCCTCCCTCTCCCCCATCCTCCGTGCGGCCGCCTCAATGCCTCCTCCCGTTGGGGAGCTTGTGCTCCTTTGCTCGATGAAACCTTAGGTGCCTGTGTGGCGGCGGCGGCGGTGAAGCTCGGCGACTGGATTTGACGGTGACTCACCATCTTCTTCTCCTCCTTCGTCCCATGGCTCCTCCCCCAGATCCTCTCTCCCTCGCGTTTTTTTTGAAGCGGTAGATCCTCACAATAGTTTCTATGGCAGTTGAGAACAGTAGATTCCAAAGCTTTTGCTGATTTAGTTCCCTTTAATATTTTATTTGCTATTACCTGAATTAAAATCTGCTAGTTTGTTCAAAACAATACCTCTACGTTAGTAAAAATGGTTACATGTACAATCTTGATATATTATTGTGCGTTGATTTGTCATCTCCTCGTAATGGATTGTGTCCGTTCATTGAAAGAGCAGGAAGGCCAGTGACCTTTTTTGCCATTTTTTCCTTGTGTGATTTACGATACTGATTGGTTAGTGCATATGTCCATGTCCTCCTTCCAGAAGATTCCTGTTTAACTGAAACCAATGAGTTTCCAGAAAGAATGATGCTCTATTTTTAATGTCATGCCAATTTTATCTCTATCTACACTGATGGACTCCATTTTCTTTGTTTCCTGATGTGCATACCATTTTTTATCCAGACATTTTTACTAAGTGTAGTTACCTAATGCTTAAATCTAGATGAGTTCTTAGTTCTCACATTGGTATTACTAGCTACTTCTGCAATTGCTATTTAGCCTGGTTCAAGAGGACCATGTCACAGAGAACAAAGAAGAAGAAACCATATGCCTCAATGCATTTTAACTAATTTTAAGGTCAGCGGGCCTAAATCTTGGAATGTTCAAATTGCAATGTTCGTAAAGCTTAGGTTGCCATGTTTTTCTAAGGACATACAAGCATAGCTCTTACATGCATTTGATATATGTAGGTTGGTGTCCCCCCTCCCCCAGCACGAATTGGTGCAGGTGCTCCGCGCAAAACCGCTGATCGTCGTTTCGTCGGCTCGCAGGTTCGCTTCCTCTCCCTCTCCCCCTTTCTCCTTACCTCTCCTTGCCGGACCTGCCTCTCCCAATGCTCTCAGTCCTCATGCAAGCGGTCTTCCTGACACCTTTGTGCTTTTCCTTTTTTTTCTTTGGTTATCTTCAATTTCATATACGATTATAGTTGCTCACGGTTTTTTGATATACGGTATGGCTCACGGTTTTTTGTAAATTCGATATACGATTATAGTTGCTCTTAATGTTAAAAAAAGGTCTGTGGTAGTTTCATATCGTCTTGCCAAAAACGTGTCTGCTTAAATCTATTAGGTATTTTTTTCGTTCGGTTTTACGGTAACTGCTGAACAAATTTCTTATTGCATCTTGATTAGCCTTCTTGGTCAATTCTCATACACATCAGGTTAAGATTTGCGATTTTGGGACTGCTAGCAGATTGGTACACTTCTCTCTTTTAGTTTATTCCTACTGAATATGTTCATGGGTTTAATAAAGTGAAATATCCATTTCAATTCCATGGCGAGCCTAACATATCGTACATTTGCTCGCGGTATTATAGGGCGTCTGAACTAATATTTGGAGCTACGGAGTATTACTGCTGCGATTGATATCTGCTCTATTGGTTGTGTATTGGCTAACCTTCTAATTGGTTAGGTATAGCATCTGAATCCTAGCTTCACCTTTCTTCCACGCTTTGAACTGATTATTATGCCAACCATTTTATGAGAGGGAAATAATTTTGTTTTACTATTGTAAAATCTTTGTCTTTTTTTGGAGTCAAAGATTACTATATAAACTACAAAATTGCATTTTTGAATTTCATGAACATTAGGATTTGATCAGCTCACTATTAATTGAGATACTTTTAATCTGTTGACAGTTTTGTTGATGTCCACTGGAGCCCTCCAATTGCAGCCTTTGTTTCCCTGTGGAAGCGGTCTTGGTCATCTAGTGCAAATAATAAAGGTTTGCATCTGCTAACGAATTATGTCATCAAATCACCGCTGATACTTTGTACAATGAATGTTTCTCCTTTTCTCTTTTATCCAAGAATTTGGGTACTCCAACAAGAAAAGAGATCAGGTTCATCAATCCAAAATATCCTGACTTCAGGCTCCCTCAGATAGGAGCCCTTCCATGGCACAATGTTAGGTATCTCTAATCTCTATAATATTTTTCATTTCAGCTGTATTCAGTTGACCAGCTCACCTGCGTTTGTTCTTCCGTCTAGCTTTTTGGTAAGTGCATGCCACCTGAGGCTGTTGAGCCTGTATCAAGGCTACTTCAGTACTCACCAAATGTGCGCTGCACCGCTGTAAGAACTAATTTGATATTATAACTGACCAATTAGCGAATCTAAATTAGGCCACATGTGTCGCTATTGATACTAAGCTTTATATTTTCCCTTGATTGAACCAGTTATATGCCAGTATCTCCTCATGTTCGTTTTGTTATGGACATGAGTCGGTGGCCTTTCTATGTTTGGAGAAGTGCGAGAGCTTTGAAACTCAGTACTCTCTCATCAAAGATATTTGATTATATTTTCAGGTTGATGCTTCTGTCCATCCATCCTTTGATGAGATGCGGGATCCCAAGGTCTGCTTGCCAACTGGACGACCACTGCCACCGTTGTACAATGTATAATGTACTACCTGTGCCATTAGGTTAGAACATCGCTAGACTTAAGTAGTCCCATTATATAAAATACATACACATCCTGCTTGTAATACACTGTCAAATATTTTCTCATGCAAGTGCTCTAACCTACATAAAAAACTAATGTTCCAACATCCCTATATAACATATATGATGGATGCATTTCCGCCTAACTTGCGACGCGCACAATGGCGCGCGTAATGTACTAGTAGAAGTTAGAAGCAAATTAGGTGCCGTTTGGCACGGTTCCAGGCAGCTCCGGCTCCCGCCTACCATTTTCACTGTTCATTCACTATAGCAAAGAGCCGGTTTCCTCTCTCCTACTGCCTTCTCTCACTGTAGCCGGGTACTGTTCACGGAGCCAGCGGAGCCAAAATTTCGAGCTTCGCCGGTGAAGCCGCTGGTTGTGACTGTCTGTGAGAGGGAGAGAGAAGGAGAGAGAAAACCGGCTCTTGCTACAGTGAATGAACAGTGAAATGGCAGGAGGGAGCCGGAGCTGTCTGGAGCCGTGCCAAACGGCACCTTAATTCGAATACAGGTTGCATTGCAATGTCCTAGGCTACATCAGGGTTGACTTACAGTATGGAAATGATACGTTAATTATCTTGGGACAGAGAAAATTAGATAACAATAGAGGCTACGACATGCACTTATTAAATACAATATTTGGTGATAAAATCACTGCAAAAAATAATTTTGGACGACACCGTGCTTGTAGTGAAATCATTGCAATCAGGGGATAGGGACCCCTTTTTAGTGTAAAAAAATGAAGTGTCTTCTTAGATGCATGATTATTAAACAAATTTAACTAAACCATTTCCCAGATGTGAAATGGATATGTCATTAGACAAGTTGGAAAAAAATATGCTTCGAGCGTGTTCATTGTATCTTGAACAACAATCTAGGCGACTAGGCTAGAAGTGTTTTCAAGATTTTTAGTTCTGCATCACATGTCTGTATGACGGAAAATAAAGCAAGGGAAATCATCATGAAGTAAGGAACAATGGAATCATAAAAAATGGTGATCGATCGGTGACTAGTTACCACAGGTGAAATAAAAGAGTTGATCAACCAAGTGTAGCAAAAAGTTAAAAAAAGGGCGGGGGAGATTGAACTCACCAACCGAAATGGCGCTCTGGATCTCCGCGCAGCGCGCCACGGCGACAGTGCCGTTGCCGGCGCCCTCCTTCTCCTCCTCGTCGCGGTCGCCGCCACCGCCCATGCCGACGTCCTCCTCGTCGTCCTCCATCCGGAAGACGGCCCCCCCGTTGTGGCCGTTGCCGGGCGCCGCGTAGGCTGACACCTTCACCCTGGAGACGAGGAACCATTGCCACAGCGAGAAGGCGACGCCGACCGCCGCGCACGCCGGGATGACCACGTCCGCCGCCGCCGCAGAGCCCATAGTCGTCTAGTCCCCTCAACTAACCACGCAGGCCGTGAACGAACTAGAAATGCAGGGACGTACAAGAGGCGATGGAAGAATGAGCGCACGTCGTCGTGGCGCCGGTGCCGCCCGCGCGGTGGTCGTTGCTCGGCAAGTTGAGGGTTCTCTCTCTGTGTGTGTGTGAGAGAGAGAGAGAGAAAGAAAGCGCGGAACTGCCCTGCTTCTTGGGGACGTGATGGAAAGGATAAGACCAGTTGCTTCAACCAGACCGTGGAAGACGAAACTGAACGTTAGCCGCCAGACAGCCAGAGTTCTCCGGTGCGTACCGCGTACGTGCATGAATATATGGCTCCTGGAGCAGATTGAATTAGATCCGGTCCGTGGCTTTCGATATATGCATGCGTGCACAGGTGAATGCTTCAGCGTTGACGAGACAATTTGAGTGCACATGGCGAATTAGCTTCGCAAGGAGGTAACGGGCCGGGTAGGTTGCTGGATTCGGTGCTAAGTAGTGAACAGCCTTTTCTTGCAGTTCAGTTTCTTCAGTTATCTATTTATTATGTTTTTTATTTTGTTTTGTTTTGTGCAAGGTGTCTGCAGAGATCTGAGTTGTCATGACCAGGCATGCGCTGCGGAGGCGTTAGCTGAAGCAGGCTTGGAAGGCGAGTCAAGTCACACAAGAAAGGAAAAAATCCAAGTTACCTCCCTTATTTTTTGCGAAAGTCCGTTTTTCCTCCTTGAACTCTAAAATCGGACAAAACACCTCCCTCAACTTTTAAAACCGTTCATCTTACCTCCCTAGCCCTGTTATAAGCAGTTTGAATGCGGTTTTGTCTTTTATTTTTTATTTATTTTGGCGAAATCTTTAAAAAATCATAGTAAATCACAAAAAAATCATAAAATAGAAAATTCATTTTTGTTCGAATCCACATGAGTAGATCTACACAGTGAACATATAATATGGTATGCTTTAGTACAAAGTTTTTGCTGTGACTTTAGATCTATGTTTTTCTGTAATTAATTGGAATAATTTATGGCTGTAGTTTCTTTGGTCCAATTGTGATGAAAATTTTATGGTCAGCTAATTATTGTATGATTGAACAGTAGTAAAAATTTCATACTCATTAGATCATGTATAACTTAGTTATAGATTTATTTATATTTAACAAGCATAAACCTAAATAAAAATCTATAACTAAATTATACATGATCCAATGAGTATGAAGTTTTTATTACAGTTTAAGCATATAATAATTAGCACACCATAAAAATTTCACCACAATTAAACCATAGAAACTGCAGCTATGAATTATTCTATTTAATTACAGAAAAGCATATATCTAAAGCTATAGTAAAAACTTTGTACTAAAACATACCATATTATGTTCATTGTGTAGATCTACTCATGTGGAGTCCAACAAAATTGGCATTTCCATTTTATGATTTTTCTGTGATTTACTATGATTTTTTAAAGATTCAGCCGAAACAAATAAAAAAAAAATACAAAACCGCCTTCAAAAACGGCTTATAACCGGGCCAGGGAGGTAAGATGAACAGTTTTAAAGATTGATGGAGATGTTTTGCCCGGTTTTAGAGTTTAGAGAGAAAAAACAGACTTTCGTGAAAATTGAGGGACAAGAAAATTGAAGCCTACAAGCAGCAAGCCCACTAACGCGAGCGTCAGGATCCAGAACGTGGACTCAAGGAGGCTAGCAGGCTGCTAAATTTGTGCAAGACATTAACGCAATAGCCCAGTAGTCCAGATGCACTTGAGTGCACTTTTGGAACCCAGGGCGAACAAGTTTGGCACGTTTCGAGCCTCCTTGCGGCTCCTTCCTTATATCCCTACCAAATGGTGCTCAAAATGTTATGACCAATGAGCCTGAAGGATCTTGAGCCACATAAATATAGCTTCTCCTAACTTCACACAAATTTGGTACAAATTATAGCAAAACTACTGCTGGATCCGTTTTTCGAAATAGCTTCAGCTTCATTGTACAAGGTGCTTCATAAAAAGAATAAAAAACTTTTTCCGAAAAATCCGAAATCCTGTCAAACTAGCGCTAACTAGAGTTTACATCAACATCCGATGAGTCGTGAATGGCGACTAGGGCACGCTACATTGATTTTCAAGATGGTGAAAGGTGAAAAGGGGCGTATATCATGATGGTTTTCAGCTAGAGTATCAGCTAGAGATGCTGTAGCCACAACCACTACAACTTCTAGCAGAAGCGAACCGGCCGTAGCCACTACAACTTCTCATGTTTTGAGCTGATGTAAGTATTAAATGTTTCTTTGACTACAGTAATTGTTTGACGTATATATTAAGAATATAGATTTCGTCTATTTTTATAATCTCATCAATTGGCTAGACTCCTAGGCCCTGTTTGGAATGAAGTATTTTCATAGGAAAAGTAGAGGAAACAAAAACGAAGGAAAGTGTTTTGAGCATAGCGTTTGGATCAAAGGATTCTCTGGTTCCTTTTATATGAAACACTGTTGCAGGCTTCTCATTTCATAGGAAAACAAAATTTCAATCTGAGCTCAGGTTTTCTCTTCCTTCACGAAGTACGAGACAACCACAATGCTAAACTTTGGCTACCTTGGGCACGTCGCTGTCTAATTTCTGCTGCTCTGCAACTTGCACTGATTATGTACAAAGCTTGTTTTATTATTTCTATAATTTATTTGATTCTACCATTTCGAATTCCTACACTCCAAACATCTCTATTAACATCTTCCTGCGTTTTTCTATTCCCCTGTTTTCCCATAACACCTATATCCCGTTTCTGCTTTTTTTTTTCCCTTTCCTTCGTTTTGTATTCCTTTGTTCCAAACATGCCCCTAGTGTTGTTGCATGCCTATTCAGGTTCGAATCTTGAGAAACATGTACTCGTATTTTTGGCTAAATACTTTTCTGATTTGCATGCCGATTATGAAATGTCTCGGGTGACTTCTCAATCTTAAAGTCCTGCCTATTATGAAACATCTCTGTGGTAATTTTTTTCAATCTTATTAAGTGTCGTGAGCGTAGCCTCACGAAGACATTCATAGAAATAGAATGTGCGTTTCTATGTTTATTGAGATATATATTAGTGTGCATGTGTATGTGTTTAAAAAGAAGAAAATATCTAGTCCCATCAACAGACTGACTGACAGTCAATAGTTACGTTTCTTCAGTCTCAAGCCAGATGAGGACGGGATATAGATATGATTTGATGGGTATGTGTTTAAAAAGAAGAAAATATCTAGTCCCTAAAAAGAAGAAAATATCTAGTCCCTAAAAAGAAGAAAATATCTAGTCCCATCAATTCAGCACCGGCCAAAAGCGTCAAGGCTCGTGTTTCTCGTTCGTCCTGACTTTGTGGTGGTGAATTGGTGATCGAGCCCCCATAGACTGGGTCACCGCGCCGATCTGTTGATGAGACAACTTGCAAGCGATGTATGGGAGATGTAGGCATGTATCGAAAAAAATATCTTCAATTCTACTTTCCCAATCCTAAATTATAAATCATTCTAATTTTTTTGAGTCCGCATAAACATACAATTCTAGCCTCCATACCATGTCCGGTAGAAAATGCAACTATAGCTTCATAGAGTAATTGCACAGTGGGTACCATTTGTACTCCTATTTATTTATGTCCACACAACTATCTGTGCTCACCCAAGAGTACTAGTTTGGAGCAAATGAAAATTAGCTGCAGGTGATAGGACGTGTACTAGAGTAGGGATAAACGGGACATTTTTTAGCTCAGCTAAGTTTGCCTCGGGAAGCTATGATTGTAGGCTTTTCAGGACAAAGGAAGTAATAACATTTATGATACTAACAAAATATCATTAGATTCTTCATTAATTATATTTTCATAGTACACCTATTTGTTATCATGAATATTTGTAATTCTATCTATTTTGATCAAACTTAAAATGATTCAACTCTAAAAAAAAAAGTTGAAATAACTTATAACTTGCGTCGGAGGGAGTACCGACTAAAATCAGTTCGCTAGCCACTCTCCAGCTACTTTCTCGTTGTCCTGTAACTTTGTGGTGATTCTTTGCTACTGGTTTAGATACTGGCTAGACATATTTTGTAAAACCTCCACGAGGAAATAAGTGACACCCTAAATCTAAGATAAATATGATTTTTTTCTTAAAAAATCATAAAGATTCACTTTGATAGACTCTAATTCTCGTCCACAATAATAAACATTAGATCTATTATATTTTTTAAAACTACCAAAACCTGATAAAATAATTGAGAACCCAAATCTAAATTCTATTGTTATGAAAATTTATCATAACATTGTTACGTTAAGAAGACGTGCTAGAAAGGTAAACGACCATATCCTATAAATTCCTATGAAAAACCACAAAATTCCTGCCATCAATTATATAGACTCTAATCATTATTAATCATAACTATACAAAAGGGTCTCTAACTGAGCTGACTAGAGTAACTCTATCAGGGCCCTCAAATAAGCTACTAAACTAAATTTAAGGGATTATGTATCCAATAGGGTCCTTACTTAGGCCACAAAAGCAGGAGCCCTCAAATTCTCCACTCATGTCCTTATTCCTGGGGGGCTCGGAGGAGGCCCATACTTTTTAGTTTCAGTGGTTTATCTCTCCTCCCCGACTTGAACCACTGTTGCTCGAGCCTGATGCACTGCAGTTTTGACACCCCGCCTGACGTGCCGCCGCCCAATCACTACGCCAGATTCTCACACTAGGAACGGAGGCATTTTTACTGTAGGGGCGGCTGGGGTTGGGGGCGCCCCTACAGTGGGCGTCCTCGGGCCCTAGCAACCCAGCCGCCCCTACAGATGGCACTGTAGGAGCGGCTGGTAACCTGAGCCGCCCCTACAGTTGGGGCTGATCTGTAGGGGCGGCTTAATCACCAGCCGCCCCTGCAGTGCCCATTTGTAGGGGCGGCTGCCACCAGCCGCCCCTGCTGTTCGACTGTAGGGTGGCAGCCGCCCCTGCTGTTCGACTGTAGGGGCGGCTGAATCACCAGTCGCCCCTACTGATGGCGCATGAATAAATAGCAGCCATCTCCTTCTTCCACATTGGGACACACTCTTCTACACAAAAAAGGTTGGGAGGCCTTAGGCTCCTCCTAAAAATTGCTCTACTCAAGGAGAGGTTTTGATCTCAAATTCTTTGGTGGAGAGGCTTTAAAAGGTAAGGAAATGCTTCTCCAACTCTTTATTTGAAGTTTAATTCGTTGGTTAGTGAGTAATTTGATTTTTGGGTTTCTCTCTTTTCCATGGAGCTTGAGCTAGTTATGAGTGAAATTGAGCCCTAATTTTCACTATACTAGGGTAAATTAGGTAGGGAAGTAAGATTGCACCATTTGTTAGTACATCTTTGTTGATTTTAGTGTAGTATTAGTGAAGTTTGGTGCATGTGTCATGAAACTCTATATCTAGATCTAGATCTAGGATTTTGTTTTTTTTTCTTTTTCAATTTTTTCTTTATGTGACTAGGGTTTGCATGTAGGTGAATGTGTAAGATTTTAATTGTTGCTAATGTGTAAAATATCCTCTACCATGGCTACTAATTATCATTTAATATTTATTTTGATTCCTTTCTATAATGTGTGTTTTTAATTAGTTATGGATAAATAGGCCATTAATTAATTATCCTCTACCATGAAATTGGAATGGAGTTTGCATGAAAGGTAGTGGATGAAATATTAAATGTTGCTAATTGTTTTCTTTGAAATTGTTTATTTGAACCAATTAATTTATATTTTAAAATATTTATGCATTAATAGTCAATTAATTAACTATCCTCTACTACCATGGTGTGTGTCTCAGGTATATACAATTATTCTTGAGTAATATTCTTTCTTTGGTTGTTTTGTTTCTATAAGATGGACTACAGGAACTCTTGGATGTATGGTTCGTTAAGACACAATGCTCTTTTCCGTGATGAGGTGGACAAATTCATCAAAGCCGCAGAGAAGCATGCAGCGATGTTGAAAGAGAATAGTGACATGATTATTTGTCCCTGCAAAGATTGCAAGAACCTTATTGCATTTCGAGATATGAGTACCATCAAAGAACATCTGATTAGGAGAGGATTTGTTTTGGACTACATAGTGTGGATTCATCATGATGAAACTATGGTTGTTGATGACAGCGATGATGATCTAGCTGATGAAGCTAAAACCCAAGCATACTTGTCCCGATTCACAGACGATCTTGAGCAACAAATGGATCGTGACTATGGCAATGAACAAGGTGGTGGCTTTGGCAATGAACAAGGTGGTGATGATGCTGGTGGTGCCAGCAATGATGGCGAAGCACGTGAGGGGGATGCAGATGACGGTGACAACTTGGACGAAATGCTTGGGGCCTTTGGACCAGAAATATTAGAAAAGAGCAAGAGAGGTCTAGAAAATCTTAAGAGGGTGACAAAAGCATAGAAGAAGACTGTGTATGATGCTGAGAAGGGCTGTCCGACATACTTCACACTGCTATGTTTTGTGCTTGAGCTACTCATCCTAAAGGCTAAGTACGGCTGGTCGAACTGCAGTTTCGATGATCTATTGTGCCTCATGTCACGGTTGCTCCCACGGCCAAACACAGTTCCCGCCAACACATACCAAGCGAAGAAGGTTATAAGTCCACTCACATTGGGGGTTGAAAAAATCCATGCATGCCCCAACCACTGTATCCTTTTTCAGCGTGGCACATCGTTCAAGACTTTAGATACATGTCCTAGGTGTGGGGCTAGTCGATACAAGAACAATGACCTTCAAAGTGGGGTGGAAGCCTCCAGAGGAAAGAGGAAGACGGGTGGGAAGAAGGTGGTGCAAGAATCTCAGCCCCTAGAGGAAACTCCATTAGGCAACGATGCAAATAAGAGAAGAATTCCTGCCCTGGTTATGTGGTACTTGCCAGTGATCGACCGCTTGAGGCGTATGTTCCTAAACCCTAAGGAAGCCACACTGATGACATGGTGGGATGATGAGCGCAAGGTGGATGATGATACGATCGCACACCCGGCCGATTGTAGCCAGTGGCAAGCGTTCGATGCTAAGTACAAAGCAGAATTCAGTGATGACCCACGGAATGTACGGTTCGGCTTGAGCACCGATGGAATGAATCCTTCAATGAGAGGATGACCGACCACAGCACATGGCCAGTCATCTTGACCATGTACAACCTCCCAACGTATTTGTGTCAGAAGAGGAAGTACCTTCTCCTCACCATTCTTATCTCCAGCTCCAAACAACTAGGCATTGATATAGACGTGTTCTTGGAGCCTCTGATGCAAGAAATGGAGAGGCTATGGAGGTATGGGGAGCCGATGTACGATGCGTTCCGGCGGGAGGACTTCATATGCAAAGCAATAATATTTGTTACTACCAATGATTACCTCGCACTGTTTGCCCTATCTGGACAGTTCAAAGGCAAGACTGGATGCTTAGTCTGATTGGATGGTACTAAATGGGTGTTCCTAGATGGATCCAGGAAGATAGTTTACATAAGGAACATGCGTTTCTTAAAGACAGGTCACAAGTACCATGGCAAATTATACCTAAGATACTATGGCAACATCCTAGAGGATGAACCCCCTCTAGAGAGACGTCGTAATGGAGAACATGTGTTCAGAATGGTCCAAAACATACACGTCGTCTATGGAAAGAAGAATTCGGATGGAACGATCAGAGATAGAAGCACACCTCCCATCGAAGGCATACTATTCAAGAAGCAATCGATCTTCTTTCAGTACCTGTCTTATTGGCTAGACATGGAAATCCCCCATGCCATTGATGCGATGCACGTGCAGAAGAATGTCTTTGAGAGTCTCATGGCTACCTTGATGGACACAGACAAGTCAAAGGATGGTCTCAGATCACGGAAAGACATGGTGTAGCTGAACGTGATGTGGGAGCTTTGGTCGGTACAGCAGGATAATGGCAAATACAGTCTTCCCGCGGCTAGCTTCAACCTAACACTAGAGGAGAGGAGAGCTATATGCAATTTCCTTAGGGGGGTCAGAGTGCCGACTGGGTTTTCGGCGAACCCAAAGAAGCTAGTGTCGATGAAGGACCTATCATTAACATACTGCAAGGCTCATGATTGTCATGTGATGCTGACAGTGTTCCTACCAATTGCAATCAGGGCTATAAAGCTAGAGTTCCTAAAGATGGCCATCACCCGCATGTGCTACTTCTTTTCAAAGATCTCACAGAAGACAATTCGCAGGCAAGAGCTGAGTGACCTACATGAATTCATGGTGGAGACCCAGAACCAAGCTAGAGATGTGTTTACCTCCCCCTTTTTTTGATATAATGGTACATCTCATGATTCACCTGGTTCATCAGATCGAGGCGCTGGGCCTCTAGCTTCTTGCATGAAATGTGGTCCTACGAGCGGTTCATGTCGGTTCTAAGCCGATACGTGCATAACCGAACACACCCAGAGGGCTCCATGATAGAGGGTTACAATTCTGAAGAAGTCGTCGAGTGCTGCCAAGAGTGGCTAAAAGTACAGAGAGGGATTGGTAATTCCTGATTCTCGTCACAAGGGAAGGCTAGCTGGGAAGGGTACAAGTGGTAGGAAAGTGTTCCTCGATAATGATTACAAAGAGGTGAGTCGGGTGCATTACAGTGTCTTGTAGAGTATGGCAGTGAGGCAACCGTACATTGATGAACACATGGTTATCATTATGGCCGAGAGGAATGGGTGTTCAGATAATTGGGTCATGAAACAGCATAAGCAACGCCTGACATCATGATTGAAGGACCAGAACATACAGCCTAGAGAAACCATAGATTCTATTACCATCAGTCAGTTGGCGGCCGGGCCATCGAAACAGGTGACGTCTTGGAATGCTTATGACATCAATGGGTACACATACTATACCGACACAAAGGACAGGAAATCTGTGAATCAGAACAGCGACGTCTGAATAGAGGCTCTTGATGGAGTGGGGCGAAAGGTCCTGTACTTTGGCATAATTGAAGATATATGGGAACTTGACTATAGAAGGGATATAAAGGTGGCCCTGTTTCGATGCCACTGGATCAAGCAATATCAATTCAATGAGATCGGACAGAGAGTCATTGACCTCTAGAATGTAGGCTACCAGAATGACCCTTGGGTGCTCACTGAACGTGTCGCGCAAGTCTTCTATATGCCCGACCCGCAAAGTAACCTCCCCCAAAGAAGAAGACAAAGCACGTGGTAGCCTCCGGGAAACAACAATCATCGGAGTTGATGGCGTGGACGATGTTGAAGCTTACAATAAGTGCGATGAGATGCCGCTATTCACAGACTTTTGTAAGAAGATCGAGGCTATGGAAAAGAACCTGCCCAAAGATGTATTGCCATGGGAACGAAAAGGTGTCAAGGGGAAAGTTGTCACGGTGGGCTAGCTAGTTTATGTAAGTGTGTCAGTGTTCGTAAGACTATATTCATATATGTGTGTGTGAGACTACATTTATGTATGTGTGTATGAGACTACATTCATGTATGTGTGTGTGAGACTACATTCATGTATGTGTGTGAGACTACATTTATGTATGTGTGTTTGAAACTATATTTATGTGTGTGTTTGAGACTACATTCACGTATGTTTGTGTGAACAATGTGTACTAAGAATTTATTAAATTATGAAATTACTAAAATAAAAGTTGTAGATCTCCATGAGTTATTCAACTTTGGTATTCATTACTTTTTCAGTTGAAATGATTTGGGGGTCCAAATTATGGTTTCAACTTGTCTTTTTTAAATTTTAAAATTTAAAGATTCAAATTTAGTCAAATGCCAAGATAACCAAAATAAAAGTTATAGATCTTTATGAGTTGAACAACTTTTGTATTCATCACTTTTACATCTGAAATTATTTAGGGTTTGAAAATTTGGTTTGAACTTGTCAAATTTCAAATTTCAAATTTTAAAATGTGTAAAACATTGTCACATCCAAGTTTGATCAAACTTAAATGTTGAAGCATGATTTTAGAATTTTTAGGAAAAAAACCATCACATTTGGAGTTAGTATGAGGGAGAACAACTAGTTATAAAGTTTACCCACAGATTAAAAAGAGAAATCACACTGTTCTAGATGATCCTTACATGATCACAGTGAACAGTGTGATTTTTTTTTAATTTGTGGGTCAACTTTGTAACTAGTTTTTCTTCCTCATACTAACTCCAAATCTGATGATTTTTTCCCAAAATTTTCTAAAATCATTCTCTATCAATTTATTTTGTTGGTTTTGTCAATATATACATATGAAAAGTTTGAGCAATTTAAATTTTGAATTTCAAAAAAATGCAACTTCAGACAAGATTGTGGTACCCCAAATGATATCAGCAGAAAAAGTGATAAATACCAAAGTTGAATAACTCATCAAGATCTACAACTTTTGTATTGGTCATTTCTTCATATGACAAAGTGGTAATGACATTGCTCACAAATGTGACACATCTCTCGTAAGGTTTTATAAACTATATGAGACATGTGTAAGATTAGTGAACAATGTATGCTAAGAATTTGTCAAATGAAGCAATGACCAAAATAAAAGTTGTAGATATTCATGAGTTGAACAATTTTGGTATTCATCACTTTTTATGTTGAAATCAATTTGGGTCTCAAATTTTGGTTCGAACTTGTCGTTTTTCAAAATTTCAAATTTGAAAGGTTCAAATTTTGTCAAATGACAAGATGACTAAAATAAAAGTTGTAGATATTAATGAGTTGAACAACTTTGGTATTCATCACTTTTTATGTTGAAATCATTTTGGGTCTCAAATTTTGGTTCGAACTTGTCATTTTTTAAAATTTCAAATTTGAAAGGTTCAAATTTTGTCAAATGACAAGATGACCAAAATAAAAGTTGTAGATCTTCATGACCTCTACAACTTTGATGTTTATCAAATTTTCATTTAAATCATTTGGTGTCTCAAAATTATTTTAGTAGTTTTGATTTTAATTTTTTAAAATTTAAATTTTTTCCCATTTTTAAAGGTTCAATTTTGCAATTTTAAACTATTGTAGTTGTTTTAGTTATTATATATGTAAATATATCTATAAAAATAATTATAAAATTTTGTACTGTATTATTTATTATTTACATGTGAATAATTCATTTTGATTTAGAATTTTGAAAAAAAAATTCAACTGTAGGGGCGGCTTATAACCTCAGCCGCCCCTATAGTGGCTCAATTCTATATTATAGTGACCGTCGCTGGGCGCTAAGTGCTGTCGCTGTGGACGCCGTCGCCGCCTGCACCGCCGTCGCCTGCCCCTCCCTGACCCCTCCACCGCCTCCTCCACCGTCTCCCTGACCCCAACCACCGCCCCCGCCCCATCCACCGCCGTTCCCCAGGCCGCGACGGCGGCTAGGGTTTGGGAGCGCTCGCCCGCGGCCGGCTGCACGGCCAGCTGACTCGTCCTTGTGGAGCATAGGGGAGGAGGGTGGTTGCGGGGAGGAAGGTGGCGGTCGCCGCCGTGCAGTTCGCCTGCACCGACGTCGAGGCGGAGAACGTCGCCACCGCCGAGTGGTATGCTATTGCCCGCCCGCTCTCATTTTAGATGATAAATTGAGTTGTGATCTACATCAATTATTGCCAAAATGGGCTTTTGTGAAATCATTAAATGTAAAATCCACATGTCATACAAATTGAGTCCATGCTTCGCTTCAGTTACTATGGCACAACAATATTAGAGCATCTATAAATAATATTACTTAAAACTCATCTTCAAAGCAGCTCTCATCTCCCTCCCATGTTTTTTGAGTTCTAAAAACTGGGTCCCTCATTTTTCTGAAAAAAAGACACTCAAAAGAGTGCTTTATATCAGGAAATCCCATCCACGGAACCCAAAATATTTATCCAATTATCCTAGAAATTAAAACCCCACACTGCCACTGTCCAAGCTACGCAGGTCACACTGAAGTCATACAGTTGGAAGTCTATTCCCTTTCTGTTGTGGCAGCCATTTTTCAGTTCAACAAAGAAGACACATCTCACCGATTCCCTGGAGGTTAACAACTGGTTGATCCATCAACAGCAAGATCACCCTTTAGCCTCTTCAAACTAATGCTTGTACAAACACGAAAAGGCATAATAAATACTGATAGGTTTGATATGATATAAAGAGAAACATTCAATTTCTTTGAGAAAGGAATTTGCATTGGACGCATCGAACGTGTGGACTCTGAGCAGGGACTAGCCATAGGATTACACAATCAATTTTGTTTTTGCATTTAAATTGAAGAAAAAAAGACAAACATCACGCAGAATACCAGTAGATAAAGTTTTTGGGCCAATAATGATTGCAGGATACATGTCTTTTCGCAAAGTGAAATTTGTATCATTGATAGGAACAACTTTGCTATAATTCCTAAAGGAAACTACTACAGCAGAACCACTCTCCAGCTAAGGATAGCTCGAGAGCCCACCACTGTAAAAAAGAAAGAAAATATCCTCCCCGCTCCCGCACCAGCACCTTATTTCTTTGTCGGGAGGCATCGACATCCATCCCCGCTCGCTGTCATGTCCTAGTGCCCCCGGCCCATGGCTGCCGCCACCCATTGGTTTTGGCGACCGCGAGCAACCACAGCATGTGAAGCCTCATCATCAATGCCCTCGCTGCCACCACCTCCGGCCTGACTTTGGCAGTGCCGTCAGCCCATCACCGCAAGAGCCACCACCCGGCGTTCGACACACACTCCACCACCACGGTCAATCCGTGTGCCTCCTAGGAATCCCTCTAGACCTAGGCCCTGCTTAGTTGCACCCCAAAATGTCAATTTTTTTAAGATTTTTTGTCACATCGACTCTTTAGATGCATGCATGAAGCATTAAATATAAATAAAAAATAAAACTAATTACACAGTTTAGACAAAATCCACGAGATGAATCTTTTAAACCTAATTAGACTATGATTAGACACTAATTATCAAATAACAACGAAAACGCTACAGTAGCGTTTTACGAAAAATTTTGACATCCAAACTGGCCCCTAGAAGCCAAAGATCCCTCCCCAACTCAGAACCGGAGTTGGTTGTCATCGGAGCGCCGCGGATGTGGATTTTAGAAGTTTGATTCGTACACATCCCTATTTCAATTCTTACTTGATTCCATTCTTACTTCCCTCATCACCTCTCATTTATTCCATTGGAGGAATTTTTTTTGGTTCCGATTTGTCCTTTTCTTAATTGGAGGGCCCTTGAATTAGGCTTAACTGGAAGGCCTCTTGATTTAGATACCATTCCTATATGGCACTTTCACCTAGGCCAACATGCAACTTTCCTTTAATTAACTAGAACATGAACAAATTTTATGTTTCATAAGCAGCCCTGTGTGGGTATCACACCATTTGTACATTTCCCCTGATTCACATCTACCAAAACAAAAGTGTCTCAAACTTACTGTTTAATGGAAACCTATTTACAGAAACCATGCATCTACTGAAGATATGCTGATCTCTAGCATTAGTGAATGGTGAAGATTTTTTTAGTGGCAAATATCACCACCATCAGATGAACAAAACAATAGTACCTCAAAGCAGTACTAAAATAGTTAATCAGAACAAACACCATGGAGAGTGTAAAGCATCTAGTGAGTAAAAGCAGCATGGCACAAAAGAAATCGAACCTAGAAGTCCACAGTTCTAGAAGGAACTGATAAGCAGAAGAAGTGGGCAATATATGCAATCAGCGTTACAACAAGCAGGGAGAAGAGTGCATGCTAAACTGGACACTAAAATAAGGACACCACTTATTGCAATAGCCGGGCAGTTAATGGGAACTAGAAGAGCAAATATAAAAGATTGAGCGTAGCAGACAGTAACTAAAAACTACATAGCTAGGCAACATGAGAGTGAGGCTGAACATTTACCACTTCACTGTCTAGTCTATGATGCATTTTTAAGCTTAGAGAAATGTTTAGAGTAGAAATTTTTGGTTTGAGCATCAAAACAACATGAACATTTGCAGGGAGTTCAACGTTCTCATTTTCAACTTACACAATCATTTCACTGCTTTCTGTAAGATAAGTAGGAGATATAGTAATTAGTAATACATAAGCATTCTAAATTTCAATATCTAACTTACATTTGGATCAGCCATCCATCTCCATGATATTGATTATATCAGAAGTTATGCCATAGGCATTCAAGATATCCACAAATTTGTGAACATTTTCAGCAATCTTTTGGCATCTGACTTCGACTAATTTAAGGTGCTCAGACAGAGCAATTTTTTCAATTGAACTACAACTTTCTCTCATTTCCACATTATAGTTAAGCCCCTGTAGCAGATCAAAGTAGTATTTTAGATCAAGCAGTCATGCAACACTGCTTCAGAAAGATATCAACCAAAATTAGATGCATACGTGTCACAAAAAATTGAAGAGTGAGCTTATACATTAAGTTGAAGAGTGATCTTCTCTAGGATCGGCGCATGCTGGAGGAAACAAATTAGTGCATCGAGTTCACAGGCCACAGCCCACCCATTGAGCACCAAAGTCTTTAAGTTGCTAAATATGGGGCACAATTTCATATCTCGCTTGAAAATGGCCTGGGTAGTGTAAGAAAAAAAGTTTAGATAGGTGAATTCAACTTAGGAGATCGAGATAGTACATAAAATTGAAATACTATGCCCAAACACATATAAACTAGCCATATGATAAAGTACAACATCACTTGAATGTGTCTCAGTTTTAGGTTTATGAAAATGTGATGGAAGACAAACATGCTGCATACAAGTGCCAATGACCCTTAACAGCTAGGAGTAAGGTACAAGTATATTCAAACATACCACTGCACGATTCTGAATGTAGACTGAATGAACTGCCAGCTCCAAATTTTTAGCATTGGACAAGCCTCTAAGAAGCACACACTTGGCACTCCTGTCATTATTACCATAGCAATCAACACATGTATCATGAGCACAATGTTCAAAGTTGCTGTGCCAACAGCGATCCCTACAGTACTGATCAAGTCTGATATATGCTTTCACTAGCAGCACTGCACTTGGAAAGTAAGGAAGCCTGCCAAAACGCACGTCCAGTAGAAGTGATGATAGATTTGGTGCCAAAATCTGAGTGCATATATCACCAGAAAACTCACAATTCTTGACACTTAGACGACTTAGTGATTGGGAAGATATCTTGTGGACCCAAATTTTGCTGCGTGCTAGCTGTTACTCACCGATCCCATTGCAGTTTTTTTTTTCTTCTGTTCATCTTGTTTGAGTCATACAGCATATGCAGTGGGCTAGTCCTGCTTTCTCTTTGTTTGACTACTACTACTACAAGTACTACTACTGCTAGTACTACTACAAGTACTACTATTACTAGTACTAGTACTACTGCTTGTACTACTAGTACAACTACTTCTACCACTAGTACTACTACTTATACTACTTTTTTTCTTGCATCTCTTAGAACAAGGCATGAAATGTCATGAACATCAAAGAGTGCATCCCGATGCCCTGTGAATGATGAGCAGCCATCCCATGGAGAGCAAGAACTAGATGACCAGCTTACTCAGGAGCAGTTCGATAACGAGTTAGAAAAGGGTCTAGAAGTGATGCTTACTTAGAAGGACCTTGTCGATGATGAGGATCCAGTGGGGGGAGCCCAGGGAAGAGAAGGCGGAGAGGATAAGGATTACGACACTTCATCAGGGGGATATGTAAGTCCCGAGGATCCTTTCCCACGAGAACCCAGACGGAGGCCAACGGAGGACGAGTTGGACAAGGATTTTGATCCGAACGACGAGGTACGGATAAAGCCTTAGTAGCTTATAAATTTGGCTAATGCTATGGCTATATGTTACCTCTGCTAACACTTTTGACCTGCCCTATACACAGGTCGTCCCTACTCAACCTCTGAAAAGACGACGTCGGCCTCCGGCTCGTCTTGCCGGACAATACGTAGCGGGGCAAAGGAGATCAGAGGAAGGAGCCACAGATACTCACAATGAGGCCTCCGCTCCACAACCTCAGGACACAACCACGACTGAGACTGCCCAGCCAAAGAGGAAATGAGGGGGGGGGGATTAGAAAGCCAAACCAATATCATGACAAGGCATGCTATGTGATAACAGAGGTCGGGCCAGACGGGCAGATCCTTGAGCCATATACATATAGGGCGAAATTCCATAATCACATCGGGTTTGTAGTTAGAGAAAAGTTGAACCCAGCTATCCATGGCTAGAATCTTGTACCTATGAGCCAAAAGGTAGACCTATGGGAGAAGCTGAAGCAGAACTTCAGGTTTCCGGAGGGAACACACGAGTTGGTACAAGAAAATGCTTTTAAGATAATGGGGCAGAGCTTCCAACGTTGGCGGTCGGATCTAAACAAGAACTTTATCCAACAGAAGTTAACTCCTTTCCACGAGTATGGCAACATAACTCCTAGTTAATGGGAGGAGCTCGTGGCTGAGAAGACTTCAGAGGCATCATTGGCCCTCAATGCCCGTAACAGCGAGCAGGCGAAGAAGAACCAACACTACCCTCGTCTAGGCCCCAGTGGCTACGCTGGCAAGCAAGAGGTCTTTAGGAAGATGGACGTAGAGGCCAAAGCTGCCGGGAATATGGAAGTGCTGAAGTTGAAGCCATGCCTCAAACAGTGGATATACGCGAGGAGTGTGGATTCATCCGGTAGTAGCCTCAAGTTTGCTAAGCCAGAGACCGGAGAGGTAGTATCAAAGATACTGAAACTTGCTGAAGACAAGGAGAAGGGTGCATTCAACCCTTCTAGAGAGAGGAATGAGCTTACCATTGCCTTGGGAAACCCCAAGCACACAGGATGCACCAGGGGGCTAGAGAAGAGGATATCATGGAAGCACGGATTCGTAGAGGAGAGGCACATGTACAAGAAATATGGTAGAGACCGAGAGTCTAATCTTGAGCGCCAAGTGAAGGCTCTAGTTGAAAAGATGTTGGTGGAGAAAGGACTATCTACGATGGAGCCACAGACACTAATGGGGCCGCCCGGAGAATTGGCGGTAGTTGGCAGCCCTCCGGATGTTCCCAGCAGTCAAAGTTCCAATGCAACCGGAACCCCCGTCGATCGCATACGGGCGCCAACCAGTTGCAAATTGGTGGTTCCAATGGGCAGGCAAAATGTGATCATTGAGGTGGCAACGGGCGTGGCACATCCTCCAGGCGGCACGTGGCACAATAGGGACATCCTGTAGGACTACACTCGGGTCGAGGTGCATACCGTGAAGCCCGAGTTCATGACTTGGAAGATAGAACACCCTACTCCCGAGGGGCTCGTGTTACTCGGAGACGTCATGAACCAGTTCATCCTCTGGCATAGACGGGACATTGTATTGACCGAGTCTTCGCCAACTCCGACTGAAGTTCATCCTCTGGAGCGACCTATCGAGGACGGGGAGGTATACTCACCGGCCCATGACCATGACCACCACACGCTAGAGACTTCTCCACCGCGTACCGAGCAAGGGCATGATGACATGCCACATCCTTCTCCACCTCATACCGAGCATGGGCATGATGACATGCCACGTCCTTCTCCAGCTCGTACCGAGCAAAGGCATGATGAGATGCAACATCCTTCTCAACAAGCGCAGCCGATACATGAACAACAAGTGTCTCATGAACATCAATTGCCTCGTGAACAGCCGATACGTGAAGAACAAGTGGCCCCTAGAGTAGGTGATGCACAAGTTGACAAGGACGTGCCTGAATGGGAAGCTCGAAACAAAATCCCAATCAAGATAAGGCCATCATATGTGGGCATTAATGACGTCTCATCGGTGCACAAGTGGATGGCCCATGACCAGTTCAAGCCTAAGAACCAAGTAAAATAATTCAGAGCACCAGCTTCTGAGGAGGGCACCACTAGCAAACTACACAAGGGGTTTAACAAGTATCTAGCTGTTGATAACCTCAAATGGTCAAATGATTGCCCGGATAAATATGAAAAAGGCAAGAACTTCCTACCAGACTGAGTCATACAGTGCTTGTCACGTGGAATGAGAAAGTTCCACGATTGGTACTTGCATGCTCAGATAATAGAACTAGAAATCTTACAAGCATGGATCCCTGTCGGCACATTTGGAGCCCCAGGTGGGCAAATTGATGTTGAGTTTAAGGATATCCAGGCATGCTTCCACCTTGGACGAAAGGAAATGAATCTAATTCGCATGTGGTGCCTATAAGTCCTTGCCCTCTCGATATGATATGAATGTAATCTTTTAATTTTGTTGTAACTAACCCGTGCCGTGATTTGTAGAACACAAGCGGACTTTGTGAGAAAGAGGTCAGCTTTGAAACACGGGTATATAGACCCTTCACCTATAGCATCAACAAATTTTAATTACCCTAAAGAGTGGAAACTAGATTGCAAAGAACTAGGAGGTGGAAAGACACTTAAGGAGAAAGAGGACATCAGGAACAAGAAAATATTGGAAGAGTCCCTCAAGGTTGCGGCATATATTGCCCTATGTTTTAAAAATCTCCAACAACACGATAATATATGGATACCATACCACTTCAAGTAAGTTCGACTGTATACTTAGCTTTGTTCAATATACTTTGTTCAATGCAAAAGAGCTTATGTGTTCCTTCTATGACTAAATTCATGCATCGATCACTAGATTTGCATAGGCGTAGGCTCTCACATAGCATGGCATGGGTCTTTGATTCAGCGGATTTCCCAGTCGAGACATACAAAGACTTCATAGCGATTGTCAAGACGTATACATATCGACAATCCTTATTTTAGCTACTATGTTTGTATACATACTTGTAAGGTTCAATGTGGGATACTAACAAGTTGCATTTGCTAAAACCATTGGAACAGGGCATTCAGGCACTATGTCCAGGAACATAAGGGGAGGCATCATCCAAATAGGAAGGAAAAGTTGTATGTCAAAACTCTATGTGCGGTAAGTGTTATTTACTTTGGTACTCCATATATTATATGTCTGTCAATAGCATTACTTAACATCTCCATATGCAAAACACACAGTGCCCCAAGCAGAAGCCTGGGAGTCTACATTGTGGATACTACACATGTATTATGATGAGTACCATCAGTGGCTACAATAGAAACCCCAATCTGGTAAGTTTGAACCTCTTCGCTCGTAGTATGAAAAGTTCACATATGTTGTGATATAGTAAACCTAAACTTGTTCTCTTGTAGTTGGAGAAAGATAAAGACACGAGAAGGAGAGCGAGAAGAAGAGGGACACGCCCTCAAAGTGCAACGTCCCATGTACTTCATTAACGAGGTCCTATCCCATTCCAAGACACGCTACCCCCAAATCCAGAAGCTCCTGTACGCCGTCCTTATCGCCAAAAGGAAGCTGCACCACTACATCGAGTCACATCCGGTGATGGTTGTGACATCCTTCCCCCTCGGTGAGGTCGTCCAAAACCAGGATGTCATAGGAAGAATCACGAAGTGGGCACTCGAGCTGATGGGTCAAGGCATTTCGTATGCCTCCTAGACGGCCATCATGTCCCAAGTGCTGGCTGATTTCATTACAAAGTGGACCGAGGTCCAAATGCCACTAGCGATCATCGACAAAGAGTACTGGGCGATGCACTTTCATGGATCGCTAATGAAGAAAGGCGCTGACGCAGGACTGGTCTTTGTTTTGCCCCTCAAGGTACGCATGAGGTACATGGTTCGCCTCCATTTCCCCTCCTCCAACAATGTGGCCGAGTATGAGGCACTCATCAACAGCTTACGCATCGCCATCGAGTTGGGTATCCGACGGCTTGACATCCCGAGTGACTCCTAGCTGGTCATTGACCAAGTCATGAAGGAATCAAGCTGCCACAATGCCAAGATGGTTGCGTATTGCCAAGAAGTCCGCCAGCTGGAGGACAAGTTCGATGGTTTCAAGCTCAATCACATACCAAGGCATCTCAATGTGGTGGCCGACGCACTAGCGAAAGCAGTGCCCGACCGAGAGCCGGTGCCAATGAGCATCTTTGCCAACGATCAGCATAAGCCCTTGGTCTGCTACGAGGAGCTAGAACAAGCCGGTGATGGGTCACCTGCCCTGGGCTCGAGGGCTAACTAGCCATCGGCTCCATCCAACCTCGAGGTCATGGAGCTGGACGAGGATCCAGCGATAGAGCCTGACCCTCTGGCCGATTGGAGGATGCCTTACCTCGATTACCTCCTCTGTGAGGTGCTAGCGATGGACAAAACAGAGGCTCGGTAGCTCGCACGTCACACCAAGTCCTTTGTCCTTATTGAGGGCGAACTCTACAAGCGAAGCCACATCGAGATCCTACAGCGCTGCATCCCCATCAAATAGGGGAAGCGATTGCTAAGCGATATCCATGGTGGGGTCTGCGGTCACCATGCCATGCCTAGAACCCTGGTCGAAAACGCATTCCAACAAGGCTTTTATTAGCCGACCATAGTATCCGATGCCGAACAGATTGTACGCACTTGCGAAGGGTGTGAATACTATGCTCGGCAAACCCACCTGTTGGCCCAAGTGCTCTAAACGATCCCCATCACATGGCCGTTCATGGTCTGGGGGCTCGATCTGGTTATACCTCTCAAGAGGGCGCCCGGTGGCTATGCGCACTTGCTTGTCGCCATAGACAAGTTTACAAAGTGGATAGCGGCTCGACCGATCTCCGCGATCAAGTCCGAGCAAGCCGTGTTGTTCTTCCTTGACATCATCCATTGCTTTGGGGTCCCAAACTCCATCATCATGGACAATGGCACGCAGTTCACCAGAAAGAAGTTCCTCTGATTCTACGATAAATACCACATCCGCATCAATTGGGCCGCTGTGGCACACCCCCACACGAATGGGTAGGTCGAGCATGCAAACAACATTGTCCTACAAGGCCTCAAGACTAGGATCTTCAACCATTTGAATAAGTTTGGCGAACGATGGGTCGCGGAGCTTCCCACGGTGCTCTAGAGCCTGACGATGACTCCCAGTCGGGCCACCGGCTACACACCATTCTTCATGGTCTATGGTTCTGAGGCTATCCTCTCGACTGACCTTGACTATGGAGGGCCAAGGGTCAGGGCGTACGACGAATATGCAGCCGAGGCATCCCTCGAAGATGCCAAGGACCAGCTAGATGAAGAGCGTGACATTGCCCTCCTCTACTCGGCCAAATACCAGCAAGCGTTGCACCAGTACCATAGCCATCGAGTGTAGGGTCGGGCCTTCAACGTCGGGGACCTGGTGCTCCACCTCGTCTAGAACAACAAGAACCGCCACAAGCTCTCTCCACTATGGGAGGGACCGTACATCATCACGGAGGTGCTCCGACCAGGCGTCTACAAGCTTAAGACCATTGACGACGTAGTCTTCATCAATGCCTAGAACATCGAGCAGCTACATCGCTTTTACCCTTAATATACACACACTTTCTCTTATCAGTTTTGCTATTAACTCTCTGATCTTTAGTGACACCCGACCCAGCAACGATAGGTGGTCGGGCCTCACTCGGGGGCTAATAAGAGCATATCTATCTAGTAGATAGTCTGTATGCCCAACCCTTTCTCACATTAAGACCCAGAAGCGAGGGTCACGGAAAAGAAGGCTTGGGAAAACTGGTTGAACTACGAGAAACCTACGCCCTAGCGGCTACGACGCCTTTGCTCACCAGCGTGATCATAGTTTGTTCACTCGTACCCTGAGCTTTTTAGCCTTAACTAAGGAAAGAGTCGGTACGCGTCTAAGAGTATGTCCACCTGGCAAACATTCTCTATGCCTAACCCTCTCTCATGTTGAGACCTAGAAGCTAGGGTTGTGGAAACGAACGTGGAGTAAAACTGGTCGGACTATGAGAAACCTACACCCCAACGGCTACGGTGCCTTTGCTCACCAGTATGATCAGAGTTTGTTCACCCGTACCCTGAGCTTTACGGCCTTAAGGATGGAAAGGGTCAAAACACACTAACCTTTTTATACGAAAAGGGGAGAAGGGCTAAAAATATGTTAGGCCATAACGAAATTTAAGAGCTTGTCCACTTAATACAAGTTCACTCATGGCGTATGTGCCTAACTAATTTCTTAGGAGGGATGATCTCATCCTCTATCTCTACAGGTAAGTCCTATGTCAGCGAGTCACACAAGTCGATGGGATGGCTTCGCCGCTGCCGAGAGGTGGGTAAGGAGTAGTAGGATGCCCCACACTGGTTATGTCGACTCCATCACGAACAATGGACCTAGATTCCACTTGAACATATCCGGTAAGAGATTCCCAAACCCATCACTCGTGCCATCGAGGTAAGTCCCATGCCAGTGGGTCACCCAAGTTGATCGGATGGTTCGGGCCATTGCCGAGAGATGGGTCACCCTTAATTTACGCACGTTTTCTCTTATTAATTTCACTATCGAGCCGCTGACCCCAGCAACAGCAAGGGGTCGGGCCTCACTCAAGGGCTGGGAAGAGTGCCTATTCGGTAGACATTCTCTATGCCCGACCCTTTCTCACGCTAAAACCTAGAGGCAAGGTGTGTGGAAATAAACTCTGAGTAAAACTGGTCTGATCGCAAGAAACCTACGCCTCAGCGGCTACGACATTTTTGCTCACCAGCGTGATCAGAGTTTTTGTCCCCACACCCCGAGCTTTAGCTTCCGCCTTCCTAGGAATGGTTTGGAGGGGGCCACCTATGGAATCTCCATCGAGGAGAGGCCAGCAGGTCACCCAAAGTTGATCATACAGCTCGGACCGCTACCGAGAGATGGGTAGGGAGCAGAAGGATACCCCACATGGGTTAGGCCAACTTTGTCATGAATGATGGACCCAGATTTCACTCAAACATATCCGGTAAGAGCTCCCTGAACCCATCACTCGAGCCGGCGAGGTAACTTTACCAACCCCCATTTTACTTTTCTAGTGCATGAGCATTCATTCATCCATTCACATGCATGCATCCATACATTCATCCTATACATCCAAGCATCGCATATGCAATTGTTGCATCACAATGCTTAGCATCATGAAGCTATAGTCATCTCATTCGATATGAGCAGCGACCGACCGAGGTTCGAAGGCCGGCCCATGAAGGGCTCGAGGCTGCCTCGCATCAAACGGAGCTAGGGGAGAAAAACATAGATGAGCCCTAGTGGCCCTTGCCTGACCCCGTTTAGAAGTGGACATGGTCATCTCAACCTTCTTGTTTGATCCTAACCTCGAGCCGAGCCCATAGAATCTCCATCGAGGGGAGGCCAGCGGACCACTTGAGTCGATCTCTAAAATGACTTGGGCATCTATCGAGAGGCGGGTTAAGGAGTAGTGGAATGTCACATGAGGGCTATGCTGACCCTGTCATGAACGACGGACCTAGATTCCACTCGACCATGTCCGTTAGCGAGCTCGCCGAGCGTGACACTCGAGCCATTGAGGCAAGTGTCGTTAGCTCAACCCCTCCAGTTGTGGAAACTACAGACAGGGTGATGCATGAAATTTGGCTGACCCCTACCGAGCCCAATGGGGCTTGGGGGCTCGATCCGTCCGACCCTAACTCGAGAATCCAACTGAGCGGGGTTTGAAGGCTGGCCCGCGAAGGGCTCGAGGCCTCCTCGCGTCGAATAGTGCTAGGGGAGAAAACACAGATGAGCCCTAGTGGTCTTCAGCCGACCCACTTAGAAGTGGACAGGGTCATCTCGACCTTCTTGTTCGATCCTAACCTTGAGCCGAGCCCACCAAATCTCCATCGAGGGGTGGCCAGTGGGCCACCTGAGTCGGTCTCCGGAATGACTTGGGCATCCGCCGGGAGGCGGGTTAAGGAGCAGTGAAATGCCACATGAGGGCTATGTCGACCCAATCATGAACAACGGACCCGGATTCCACTCGGACATGCCCATTAGCGAGCTCACCAAGCGTGTCACTCAATCCATCAAGGCAAGTGACATTAGCTCAACCCCTCCGATTGCGAAAACCACGGACGGGACGACGATCACAAAGACGAGCCGACCCTCGACTGAACCCCTGCTACGTGTGGGGGCTCGAGGAAAGTTGGACTCATAAGGAGACCAAATGCGCGATCGCAGAACGATGGCTCAGATCCTAGGGAGGGGGTACATGCGAAAACTAAGAATAACATTTCTAAAACAAAAGACGCTTTCTCCTTCTAGTTTCGCTATCCTCTCCTCGATCTTTAGTGACATTCGACCCTAGCAATGGCAAGGGGTCAGGTCCCACTCAGGGGCTGATAAGGGTACATATATACCCTTTCTAAAATAGTCACCGTGCCCGACCCCTTCCTCGCGTTAAAAAACCTAGTGGCAAGGTTTGCAGAAACAAACGACTGAGTAAGGTTGGTTGGACTGCAAGAAACCTATGCTCTAGCGGCTATGGCACTCTTGCTTACTAGCGTGATCAAAGTTTCCCACCTATACCTCAAACTCTATGGTCTTAACAAATGGAAGGGTCAGAATGCATTAACCCCTTATCACACATAAAAAGGAAGAAAAAACAAATTTGTTCACACCGAAATAAAAGAACAGACTTGTTCGAACAAAACATAGGGGTCGGAACTTGTCTGATTATTACAAAAATGATTGTCCGACCTATCTAACTAACTAGCCCCTCTGAGATTGAACAATGTCTTCTATCCTGTTCGCCAGGTCCTGCGAAAGGGGAGCCACCACCGCTTCTATCTCCTCCAGCTCATGGACTTCATAGCCAGGTGTGTAGCCGTGGCTCATCACCTCTAGATCGATGCTGTCCCTATAATGAGAATGAGCAATCATGAGGGACTGATTGACCCCAGTGCGAAGGGCACTCCTCTTGAGCTGGCATAGTTGAGCCATGATCTTGATGGCATGAGCCGTGAGCGAGCTGGTACCCTCCGACCACACCAGCTGAAGGTCATCGCAGACCACTCTAAGGGCGACGATCAGGATACCAAGCTCGTCACTCTCCGCCTAAAGATTCCTCCTCACCTTGGCGAGATCCACGGCCAGCCCAGCAGAAACACTCTCGGCCTCCAGCTTCTAGGTTGTTGCGCTTTTGAGCTTGGCCTGGAGGGAGCCGACCTTCTACTACACGTCATCGTGCTCTTGGCAGTCCTAGTCATGCTCTCAGAAAGCCTGGTCATGCTCGTCGTGAGCCACGCCATGTTTCGAGCGGAGCCTCACCGAGGTTTAGAGTAGCTCATCTCACTCCTTGTGTAGCCGAGCTACCGTCGTGGCATCTAGGCTCGCCCTCTTCTCCAGGGCCATGAGCTTCTCCTCGGCCCCCAGCTTCAGATCCCTTTCCTTCTCAACCTCGGCCAGAAGGTTAAGGATCCGCTAGCGGGTCTCAGCATCCTTCTAGAGCAACTCATCCCACTCCTTCCTGACCCTAGCGGCTTCCTCGTTGTCCTTTTACGACCTCGCCGACAGGGCCTTGAATGCTTTCTCGGCCTCATTAGTGTCCCGACGGGCCTTGGCCACTCGTGATCGAAGATTGTCCGCCTTTGTGGTGAGGGAAGTCAAGTTAGCCACCCTCTGCTAGGCGGCAACAAGCTGAGCGGTCACCTCCCCGCGTAGCCACACCTCCTCAACTAGGCGGTCCTAGGTCTCCTTCTGTTGACGAAGGAATCGAGACTTCCCCCGGCTGTGAGCAATGAGGGACTACAGGAAGATGATGATCACGATACAAAAAATAGAAAAAGGGAGATAAAGGCAAGAAGCAGGATGAAATAATACCCGGCCGAAGGGAAAAACAACGTCACGCAATGCGCTCGTGGCGTGGTTCAGGACCTCGAGCACGGACATGATCCCCACATCGAGGCTCTCTCGCTCCATGCTCTCAACGGCGTCATCAAGGGTGAAAAGTGTCGACACTGGATCCTGTGGATTCATCCACCGAAGCAGGGGCTCGCCTCGCACAGGCGAGCCGCTGTCCACTGACGTCCGGGCTAGGGATGACTCCTCGTCGGCTCCAAGCACCACCGACCCCTCTCACCATGATGTCCCCGCCAGGATGCCCCCTTCGGCGATGGAAGGGGTCATCGGTGCGGACGTCGACCCCTCTCCCAACACCATGACTCTCGGGGACCCCTCGACCACATCCCCCTCTGTTTGGTCTGCGCCAGGCGCTGTCGCTTGGGCCACCGATGGCATGGGTCGCGCCAGTGCCTCAAGCGCCACTACAGTTGTGCCTGACTATCACCCATTTGTCGTGGCCGCTGCCACCTCTACCTGCATCGACGTGGTCACGATTGGCTGCACCGCGCCTGCCACGGTCAGCACCATGAGCACGGTTGGTAGCTCCATCTATCCCAAAATCGGCAGCGGTATCGCGGCCATCACCAGCTACTCTGCGACCTCTAAAGGCGCCCCTTGAGCCCCCGCGTCCGCTCGTCCTACGGAGGGCACGGGCGCCACCGTGGGCAGTGCCTGACCGGCCGGTGATGCGGTCACACTGGCACCGCTCCTGCCCAAAATGGGTGCGGCACCAACCGAGGGCTGGCACCTCAATTGGAGAGCGACGCTCTTCTTCGACGCCAGCGCCAAAGGATTACGCTGCTTGCCGACGCTGCAAGGGACAAAAAGTATAAGTCACGATGAAATCCGACTGGAATAGGAAAACAGCGGAAATCGGGCTGCAGATGCGTTTGTGGGGTGAACCCCTCGATCTATGCTCTGCCTCGTCGGAACAAGGCCGTTTTAAGCCCACACCCTGCTCCTAGGCAGATGGGCTCGCTCCCCTTGGTTCTTGGGGCGCGATGGCGGAGCCACCCACCTCCGCTGGCACCTCAGGCGCGACTGCAGATTTGCCCGCCCCTGTTGGCTCCTAGGGTAGGCCAACGGTACGGCCCGCCTCCGCTGGCTCCCCGGACGTACCCTCCCCTCCGTGGAACGGGAAGGGCCCCGATGCTTGCAAGGATGAACCAATACCTATCAGCGCATCCTCGCTCTCCAAGTTGTCCCACTCAATATTGTTGGCTACCTCATCGTCGTCTCCATCATCATCATCATCACTGTTAGTATCCTCCCCTTGTTCCCACACCTACAGCTTCTGCTGCTTCTTCCTCTTCTTGTCCTCCTTCGCCTTCCGTAGCCGCTCGCCCTCGGCATGATTTGCCGTCCTCATGGTCGAATCCCTCGGCAATGGCGTCGGGTGATCTGTGAGGATGAGATCCCTTGGCTAGTCCCACCCCTCTCAAGGTTAGTATCAAGGGTCGAGAAATCAGTTGAAGGAAAGGCAAAGGAAAGGGGAACTTACAAAGATGATGTAGCCCAACTCCGGCCGCATTGGAGGATAACCCGACACCAGGTAGACAAAGTCGAGAGTGGCACCCACGTCGTCCTGCAAAGGCTCCATCGCCTCCTTGATGCGTTGCGTGATCTCAGAGTTGGGGAGCATCCCATCGGCGAGCGCCGTTCCGTCGAATGACGCCTCGGGCACCATCGCATATAGCGGGAGCGCACGCATCATCAACGGCGCCACCCTCCTTACGTGGTAAGCCCCGATGACGCTTGACCCCTTCATGTTGTTGTCCTTCAAGATTTGGATGGCGGCGATGTGGTCTCGGATCTTCTTCTTGTCCTTCTCCAGGACGCCCCACTTCCTCCACGACTTCGGGGCCTCTTCGATCAGGCGCCCGGTGAACTCCGGCAGAGGGTCAACGGTGTCGTTCTTAAGGTAGAACCACTGCGAATGCCACCCCTTATTAGATGTCGAAAGCCACATAGACGGGTACTCACCGACCTAATTGTTTCGAAGTTGGATGCCGGCGCACCCCATCGGCATGTGCAGCTCCTGCCTGCCGCTTTTCTCCCTCTTCTTCTGGAGGTTGACGGCAAAGAAGTGCCTCCACAAGTCGAAGTGGCGGCTGATCCCTAGGAATCTGTCGCACAGCGCAACTCGATCATGTAGTAGTGCAGCAACCCCCGAAGAAATTTGTCGGCGGGGGTCACGAGCCCACGCTCGTAGAAGTGGGCGAACAACACCACATAGCCGTCGGGCGGCAATGGCAAATCCTCATCGCCGGGCAGCAGCCACTCCTCAGCTGAGGTCCGCGCGTGGAGAAGACTGCGACGGACGAGGCCCTCCATGCGCTAGAAGGTGATGTTTGAACGGCACCATGGATCCATTAGAGATGGGAGCGGATGGATGCGATCTTAACGGCGGCGGAGATGCAGAGGCAGGAAACCTAAGCAGTGGCGATGGCGGCGTGGCTACGGAGGCAAGAATGCAAGCATGCATATGAAACTCGGAGGGCTAGCCCTTTGGTTTTATAGAGGCAACAGGTGCGAGGAAACCAACCATCCGCCTAGATTTCCGCGCCTGCTAGGACCTGCCACCACATTTCGCCGTGGGACGTGCGCACACAACCTACGTCCGTTCCCTCGGAAAACTTGCCGGATGTTTCGCCTTCCCGAATGGGCCACAACCCGTCACAGGTAAAAGGGATACGGAGCTAAAAACGCTCCTACGGCCCGTCTAGGCCCAAGAGTTCGAAGGTTGGCCCACCGATAGGTTCGACAACTGCTCCAGACACCTTTAGAGTGAGGGGTGAAAAGGGATGGGCCATTAGCGGCCAGTACCCGAGCGCACGAGCGCCGCGGGCATCCTGGCCCATGTTCGAGTCTCGGCCGGATATGATCCATGGTTTTTCCTCGAAGAAAAGCACAGAGCCTTCGGAACCGGTCAAACGAACCCGAGAACTATATGAATTGACCGCTAAGAATCTAGAGTCGGTCACTAAGCTGACCCAAGCCGGATCTCCGCGAACGGGATGCCGGGGCCCCACTTGGACTAGCCTATTAACAGCTCACCGAGCACCATAATTCGTCGAGAAAAATCATGGGACGGCTTGGCGCCTCTGTTTTTATCTGAAAGACAATCGCAAAGACAAGTGTAAAATCAGTTTTTTGGCAGCGATTTTAGTGCATAGACAAGTGTATAGGTGTATTTGCACCAGGAAGAATCCGGAAGCGTGTGTTGCCATCCGAACTAGTAGAAAACTGATATTGTGGATCGACTAGACCGTGCAAGAACTCGCTAGTAGCGATCAATTTATCCTAACAGACTCTTATATTACTTGTTGCCCGTCCTTTTTCCAAAACTTAGATAGAAACGTGTATTGCCACGCGACCCTGCAGTACGTCAGTTAATTAGGATGGCGCTTGCCAGTGGCGTGCGCCTTGTGACGCAAGCCGATATTGATGATTGATGGCAACAAGTAATATAAGAGTCTGTTAGGATAAATTGATCGCTACTAGCGCGTTCTTGCACGGTCTAGTCGATCCACAATATCAGTTTTCTACTAGTTCGGATGGCAACACACGCTTCCGGATTCTTCCTGGTGCAAAGACACCTATACACTTGTCTATGCACTAAAATCGCTGCAAAAAAACTGATTTTAAACATAGGGGAAAAAACACCTATTTAAAGGAAGACAATCGCAAAGACGAGCCGATCCTCGATCGAACCCCTGCTACAGGCAGGGGCTCGAGGAAAATTGGACTCGCACGAAGGTCGAACGCACGGCCACAGAACGACAGACCCCCGTAGTGGTCGAAATCAGCAAAGATTTTTCCCGACCCACCAAATCTCACGGCTATACCCCCGAGGAGTCCAATCTCGACGAAAAGGAATCACCGTCCCCAGGTCACGCCGTGGACTACAAAAGAAGGCCAAGGCCCCCAGAGTCCTCCCGTTCAGAAAAGCCCCCGAAGGAGTATTCTACTCCTCCGCAGGCTCGGGGGCGACTATCGGAAACCAACACTAGGGTACCCGAAGAGGAGAGGCAAATGGTCGGCAACATTAGTTCATCCGAGTAGTCAAGAGCGCGACTACGGCTCCAACCGGCCCCCAGGTGCACGGGCTCCGCCTCGATCGACCTCTAGGGAGCTCATGGGGGTGGGCTCTGCCTCGTCCGACACCGAAGCCGCGAGCTCCGCCTCGCCCGACCCCAAGGTCGCAGCCTCCGGCACGCCCGATCTCTGGGGGGGGGGGGGCTCCGCCTCGCTCGACCTCTAGGGGCGGGCTCAGCCTCACCCGACCTCGAGGCCGCGGGCTCCGCCTTGCCTGACCTCTGGGGGCGGGCACCGCCTCACCCGACACCGAGTCCGCGGGCTTCGCCTCACCCGAACCTGAGGCCGCGGGCTCCGCTTCACCTGACTCAGAGGCCACGGGCTCCGCCTCGCCCGACGGGGTCCCATACTGCCGTCAACCACTCCAGGTCCAGGCGTATGGGCTTGGGTCAAAACTCTGACACCAAGAAAAAGACCGGCACGCCCCGATGTAACCCATGGCCATGACAGGTCATGTCTGAGGATTCACATCAAGAACAGCGTCGGGCGTACTGGTGATGTTCTGCCTAACCCCCGTACGAACACTGACAGGCGCGTCAGCTCACCGCGATGTCCGCTGTGATGGAATGGAACGCTATGATTGGCAGACGACGCCTGCGCATGGCGCTAGTGGCGGGCAGGGCCACGACGTGGAGTTGTCCCTGTTGACATATACGGGGTCGGCGGGACCAGCATGAAGGATAAGAAGGACCCGGCGATCCTGAAGGACTTTCTCTCTCCCTCTTATTCTTCTCTTTTCCTCCGTTGTAACCTGTGCTTTCCCTTGACCTATAAAAGAGAAAGCAAGACGTCTCATAGGAGGGATCGACCCATCGAGGACCAATCCGACCCCAAACCGATCAGATCCAGACACACACAAGAGCAGCAACCGAGCTCTCAGCACCCTTTCACTCCTTTCACTAGAGACTTGGGACCTATCCCTCTCTCGCCCGTTTGTAACCCCTCCTACAAACTTTCGGTGCTAGCAACACGAGCAGCAACGATAAACTGGACGTAGGGACATTCTGCCTGAACCAGTATAAATCTCGTGCCCTCTAAGCACACCATCCGAGCCAGACGCGTAATATTAGAAATTTACTCGTCAGTGGTAACTCAAAACAACGACACTTACTTTGTAAGGTTGTTGAACTTGTTTTGGACTTTCCATTTCTAAAGCTAATCCTCACTATAAATCATTGTTTGCCTAAACGGTCGTTTAGCCTATTTACATAGGGTTTAAACACTTCGTTTCTATTTAATCGGTTGTTTTGACCATTTAAACGTCAGGTGACCGACAGTTTACCGTTTAGCGTTTAGAATAACATTGCTATAAATCTGTTTCAACATGGAAGACATGACATCATCCTTTACCGAGTACCGACTAACCATGCATCATCTTGCACTAATAACCGTATCATCTTGCTAAGTGGAACCTTTTAATTGTAAACTATCAACGTCATCTCTACTTAATATCATTCAAAATTCTTCAGAATCTCTACAAGTCTACAACGACGCGCGGGGCATATCTTATACTATATATACACACACACAGCACGCATCTGCTCGATCAATGCGACTGGATACGCAGAGGAGTAGGAGAGCTCACTCGGCTATAGAGGTGATCTAAATGTTGGGCGACTCAACCCTTGAGGATCTCGGCAATGGCGGTGTCATCGCTGCGGCCGTGCTTGCCGTCCTGCTGGTGGCGCTCAGCACGTACGGCCGTCGTTTGTGCCGGCACCCGGCAGTCCGCTTCTTCGTGTGGGGTGCCTCCATGGTATTCCTGCCGCTCTCCTCCGCCATCCTCTCCGCCCTACTGAGCAGGGTCAACCCTAACTCCCCTACCGGTCGTCGCAACCCCGACGTCCAGAACATGTGGACGCTCCTCCTGTGGCTCGTGCTCATCCTCACCCTCAAGTGCAACGCAAACATGGCCGCGACGGCAGTCACCGCTGCGGCCTCCTCGCCTGCGGAGGGTGACGCTAGCGTCGACGGCTACAGGATCAGGCCCCCCGTGGAGAACCTCGCGGCGTACGCCTGGCTGGCCTACCTTATCTGGCTCTGCGTTCCAGTGGCGGTATGGCTGGGCCATCTCAACAAAGCCATCTTCTTCTTGTTCAGCGCGCTTGGTCTCGCCAAGCTGGCGCTCAAGCTGGCTGCCTTCTACAGCGCGAGCGGCTCGTTCGCGCTGGGTAAGAACGCGCGCCTGATCGCCGGCTACATGGAGCAGCTCGTCGCCGACGGCGACGACGGCGGCCTGGAACAAGTGCCGCGCTACATAGTGATGGGAGAGAAGAAGAAGTACGTCGAGGAGAGCCCTCGGGGATACCGCGTAAAGCGCGACGCCCTGCAGGACAAGTTCAGCGGCCTTGTCACACTGGACCGCGTGTGGCGGCTGGCTGAGCACGGGGATGGCGTCCTCGCCGAGAGGGTGGAGCTCAGGGACCTCTGCCTCTCCTACTCGCTCTTCAAGATCCTGCGGCGGCGGCTGTCAGGGTACCCTCTGGCCGACGCTGGGTCCGTTGAGGCGCTTAGCTTCGTGCTCAGAGGCATGGACAGCGCCGGCACGGGCGGCGCGATCAACGCCGACAGGGTGTTCCGTGTCCTCGTGGACGAGCTTTGGTTTGCAAGTGATTTCTACTACTCTCCCATCCCGTTGTGCATCTTCGGCGGATGGTGCGCCGCGCTCAACTACATCTGTTCCGTCCTAATCATCGTCGGAGCCGTCGCTGTGGGATGGATTTATCAGGTCAAGGGTGTGATACACTACACGTCGTATAAAGTCATCACTTACTTCCTCCTGCTCACCGTCGTGCTCGTCGAGGCATGGGAGATCGTCGCCAGCGTGTGCTCCAACTGGACCAAGATGGCGCTGATCGGCCACTACATAAGGCACCAGTCGCTGTGGCGCCGATCCAGCTGCGTCCACGCGGTGCTCACTGCGGTGCTGCACCTCAGGCCGGCGACGCGTTGGCGGGACAAGCTCGGACAGAACTCGGTGCTGGAGCCTCGCCGCTTCCGCAGGCGGACCGGGCTTCTCTCAGAGCAACTCTACGGCAGTTCGGGGCTCATGAAGTCCATCCCGGTGTCGCCGTTAGTCAGGGACGCGGTGCTCCGGTCACTCCTGAGCAGCTACGGGGACGGGGCGAGCCAAGACAGTGCAGCGGCACGCCGAGTCGGTGGCAAGGTGGACTGGGCGATGTACGGCTCCCAGAAGAGCTGGGCGTGGGACGCTGACGGGAGCAGCAACACGGAACTGATCCTCGTGTGGCACGTAGGCACGAGGCTCTTCGAGATGAAGTCGACGTCAGCATCGCCGGATATGATCGCCGCCTGCCACCTCTCCTACTACTGCGCCTACCTGGTAGCGGTGGCGCCGGAGCTGCTGCCGGACTCCGCGGCGTGGACCAGGAGACGGTACAAGGAAGTGTCCGACGACGTGCGCGCCGCGCTTGGTGGGGATGGCGGCGGTGGCGGCACCGAGTCAACCGCGGAGAGGTATGAACGGCTATTGGCGGAGCTGAGCAAGGACTCGCGGGACACGGTGCTGCGGCGGGGCGCGGAGCTCGGCCGGCACCTGGTGGAAGAGTACGCCGAGGACGAGGCGTCGGCCTGCAGGATCCTGGCCGACTTCTGGGCGGAGATGCTGCTCTTCGTGGCGCCGTCGGAGAATGTCAAGGGCCACGTCCAGGCCATGGCGCGCGGCGGCGAGTTCATCACGCTCGTCTGGGCGTTGCTTCTCCACGCTGGCGTCACCACAAGGCCTAACACGCCGGTTGGTGCTATCCCGTAATCAGTGGAGAAGCATGTATATAGTAGTACAAGTACGGTAGCAAACTCGTGGCCTTTTACCTCTGTGCCTCTATGTTTTTAATTTAAGGAATGCATACTCATAAAACTATAGCTCGTCATATTACCTGTGTATATTTCTATGCAAACTGCAACCTCCGTCCTGAAATGTAATGGGTATTGAGTTGTCCTACCTCCTAAGTTAAAATATTGTAAGTTTAAATAAAGTTATAAAAATAATATATATGAAATATATTTTTTATAATTTATTTTTGTTGACACCGTTTTTTGCACGTGTCAAAATAATCGGAGTGGACTAATCGGCAAGGGGAAAGTTATTGAATACTTTGATAGCCGATGAAAGATGGTTTGTAAAGATGGTTGCCGATAGCTGGTGATGGTCGATGGAAAGGTTGATTTGGACTCGGGCGTTGCCGATGAGGTTGGAGGTGTTATTGTCGATGCCGATGAAGGGAGGCTTGAGGACTACTGCCGATGAAACATGGAGTATGCCGATGAAGGGAGGCTTGAAGACTACTGCCGATGAAACAGGGAGTATGCCGATGAAGGAAGACTTGAAGACTACTGCCGATGAAATAGGGAGTATGCCGATGGGAAGGAGGACGGTGAGATTTCCATCGTAATTGAGGTGGATAGGGAAATAGATAGGAGTTGATTTCCTTTTCTATATTTAGGTTATGATTCATGTAAGAGTCACGTGTTTCCTTAGATATGGGATTGGTGTCCTAGTTGTGTTTGGTTGTGTCTCTTTAGATCAGGGTATAAATATGGAGTGAGGGGCAATGTAATAGATATATCAATCAATATCAAAACCAATTTTTACTCCTATTTGCATCTACTTACTTTTCGGCGACTTCGTCAATTTGCATATTTTTCCTTTTTTACGAGTTCTCATTGATTCGGCGAGCTGCATCGCTTCAGTGCGACCTTCGGCGATTCTCGAGTTCCGCGTGAGCACCTCTTGGCCGTGACTTCCGGGCGTATCGCTGTTGTCAGGACCAAAGTGTTCGTATCTTCATCCTTGTCGATTAGCAGGTCAAATCGACTGGCACGCTTTGGATATCGATTCGGGTATTAGCCCTTTGTGTTTGCAGATCCACTTTTGCATCAACACATCTTTTGGCACGCTCGGTGGGACCAATCAATCAATATGTTCAATCCCGAGATCGATTCAGGGAACATTATCGCAGTATCAGAAGAAGATCTCAAGGAAGAACAGAGGCAGGCTATGGAAAAGGCTGTAGAAGAATACAAGCAGCTTTGTCTGAGATCGTTTAGCTTGAACAAGAGTGGACAAGTCATCCAGAAGCAAGATTTGCCGTTGCCTCGGCAGGTTACCTTTGACTCCAATCCTGGTAAACTTCAAGAGATGGTTAATTCTGCAGTAAATCATGCTTTGATTAATCATTCCAATGTGCTGTCCAATACTGTTCATAATGCTGTGGTTCGAACTCTCAAAGAAGGACAAGCGGCACCACATTACGTTGGGCCTGCCTATCATCAGCCAGAGCCGGCATCTGTCAAAACTCCATCGGCTCCTTCGGCCGTTGTGGGTACAGAAGTTACTTCCCCTCCAGTATTGGCAGGCTCACCTAATATTCAATCTACACCGATACAATCAGATCAGGTACTACCAGGAGGGCGAGTTCAGCTTAATACAGATCTATCGGCATCAGCTATGTCAGGCCCTGTGTCTCAGAATAGCCAGATTCCTACTAATTGGTGGGGATATGGCATGCCTCCAGAGTCCTCTGCTTTCAATCCTAGATTACCTCAAGTGTTTGATGCAGTAGGAAGAGCGCCTATACCATCGGCCGTTTCGCCGATGGCTCAAGTGCCTCAATATGCCGCAACTACTTCTGTACAACCAACTCCAGGAGGTTTCCAGATGCCTATGGTTCAAACATTCAATTCAAGTCCATCAGCGAGCATACTGCCGATGCAGCAGAAAGCCCCTGCTATGAGTCAAACTGGGGTTCAGTTTATGCCTCAAACCAGTTATAATTATCCAACAATATCAGCAAATTACCAGCCATCGGTAAGTTTTGTACCGATAAGTTCTAATAATGATTGGTCAGGACAGTTACCTACAGTTCAGCGAAATCAGCAGGTTGCAGGGATTCAACAAGGTCATATGCAAGCTGGTTTCCAGAATCAAGCATCGGCAGCCCAGCCGATGAATCCTTTCCAACAGGCTAATGGACCACAAGTAACGGCAAATATGCCGATTGCTGGAGATCGTGGGCCACAAAGATATGTGGAGGGATGTCAGCAGGCACCTCCTGTAGAAATTCAACCAGTTCGTCAGCAGGAGGCTGATGCTTTTTGGGCCGATAAGATAGCAGAAATTATGAAGGATCAGTTTGGGATAAAGCCCAAGGTCAATACTTATTCTTATCGGACTCCATACCCTCCTGCATACGATTTAATTCCTCTCCCAAATCGGTACAAGGTACCGGATTTCACTAAATTCTCTGGGCAAGATGATACATCAACAATGGAACATGTCAATCGCTTCATTATTCAATGTGGAGAGGCAGCTAACAGAGATGAATTAAGAGTTCGATTATTTTCATCATCTTTGTCTGGATCAGCATTTACATGGTTTATTTCATTACCACCAAATTCTATTATTACTTGGGTTGATCTAGAAAAACAATTCCATAAGTATTTCTTTGCTGGAATCCATGAAAAGAAGCTTACCGATTTAGTAAAATTGAGGCAGCGTAATGATGAATCGGTAGAGAGCTTTGTACAAAGGCTACGAGATATAAAAAATAAGTGCTACAGCCTGGTGCTGGATGATCGGCAGCTTGCCGATCTGGCTTTCCAAGGGTTATTGCCACATCTTAAAGACAGATATGCTTCTCAGGAGTTTGAAAGCCTCAGTCATCTTGTGCAAAGGATCTCTGATCAAGATACTAGGGTTTTTGAACCTAAAAAGAACTGGAGTAAAAAGGTATCATTTGTTGAAGAAGTAGGAGATTCTGACTCTGATGAAGAACCAGTTATCGGCTTAGCTGAGTGGGTTAAGAATAAAAAGTCGATATCATGTCCCTTTGGTCAAAAAGAGCCAGAAAAGTTTACCTTTGATATCACCAAGGCCGATAAAATATTTGATCTTCTGCTTCAAGAGGGCCAGATTAAGCTGTCACCTAATCATGTGATCCCATCGGCAGAAGAGTTGAAGAAGATTTTGTACTGCAAATGGCACAATGCAACTTCACACAGTACAAATGAGTGCAAGGTATTCAGGCAACAGTTACAATCGGCTATTGAATCTGGGAGAATTAAGTTTGGTACTTCCAAGACCCAGAAGCCGATGAAAATTGATCAACACCCTTTTCCAGCAAATATGTTGGATGCCAAAGGAAAGACCAAGGTATTGACGTCAGAGGCTGCTGAGAAAAACGCTTCAGTGGACCCCCAACATCGGATAACTACCGATGATGCAAAGAGTAAGGGTTTGCTAGGAGAAAGCAGTAGTTCCAAAAATCCTCCTCGACCTGGCATTGTGATTACTCATCGAAGGCAGCAGGAGGGTTGGCGTCAACGTAATGACCGATATCGACAACAGCAAGAAATAAGACGTCGGGAAGAATGGAATCGACATAAAGATCATTGGAGATGTCCGTTTTTCATCCATTGCTGGGAAGAAGGTATTAAATTGCCAACTGTTGAAAATTGCCCTGAGTGTAATGGTTATTACGGAGTCAATCGCTCAGAAAGGAGGTTTCAACTTGGTAATCAGGGTTTGTCTATCAATGAGCCGATCAGAGGCAGAGCATCAGTGCATGATCGGCTGGGGGGTAGACTTAGTGTACATGAGAGGCTTGGTAAACGCGCTGAATATTTTCCAAGGAATCAAGAGGAGCTTGAGGAGATGGCAAACGCAAGAGTTCCCGATGAGGAAATATTCTACAGGGACCCTAATATACGTCGTGTAGAACCAACTAGGACTTGTTATCAGCCGGTTTGGAAAACCAAGTTTCCTCGATGGTGCCCAGAGGGTCTGACAAAGACGCAGAGAAGGAGGATGCAACATGAGCGTCAGGAGGATTTATACCAAGAGGAAAATTCCTCCAATGAAAGGCCTGGTCATCAGCAGTGGCAGGTAAAACACAAAAATAAGGGTCCATCGGCAGATGTTAATATGGTATTCATGTTGCCGATGGAGTTTCTGGCACTATCTGATAATGAGGAAGAAGTTGTTCTCTCTGATCAAGTAGCTCAGCTAACACTAGATCCAATGATGGCTGTTTTTGAGAAACCTACCGATGACGAGAGACAGCATCTTAAGGCTTTATTTGTGAAGGGCAGAGTTGATGGGCAGCCTGTGTCTAAGGTACTTATTGATGGAGGGGCTGCGATTAATATTATGCCTTACGTGATGTATCGAAAACTTGGTAAAGGAGATCAAGACTTGACCAAAACCGATATGATGTTGAAAGATTTTGAAGGCAATGTGTCACCGGCTAAAGGGGCAGTGTGCGTTGAATTGACCATCGGCAGCAAAACCTTGCCAACGACGTTCTTTGTTATCAACGGCAAGGGTGCATATAATCTGCTTCTAGGGAGGGATTGGATTCATGCTAATTGTTGTGTTCCTTCTACAATGCATCAATGCCTCGTACAGTGGATTGGGGATAAGATTGAGGTCGTCCCTGGTGATTCTTCTTATATCATCGCATCGGCAGAATCAGATACTTATGAGCGAACTAAATGCATATCAGGAGAAGCTTGGGAAAAAGAGTTCCTTAGAGTTGCTGATTATGAAATTCCACCGATCCAAGCAGTCGGTTCTGAAGAGGAGTTTTAATGGATAGGTTTGCCGATGATGGAAAATTAGGTCAAGGGTTCACATCGGCAGATGATTTAGTAGAAGTAGATATCGGTGATGGTGATAGGTCAAGACCTACTTTTATTAGTGCTAAGTTAGATTCCAAGTGTAAGCAGCGAATAACAGATTTGTTAAAAGATTATAAAGATTGTTTTGCTTGGGATTATACTGAGATGCCTGGATTAGACCGATCGATAGTTGAACATCGGTTACCTATCAAATCTGGATTTTGGCCACATCAGCAGCCAGCGCGCCGATGCAACCCTAATGTACTTCCTGATATTAAGGCCGAAATAACTAAATTAATTGAAGCAAAGTTTATTCGGCAATGTCGATACGCAGAGTGGATCTCTAATGTGGTTCCTGTTTATAAGAAAAATGGAAAACTTCGTGTCTGTATTGATTTCAGGAATCTCAACAAAGCCACACCGATGGATGGTTATCCAATGCCGATTGCTGATTTGTTGATTGATGCTGCGGCTGGACATTAAATTATCAGCTTCATGGATGGTAATGCAGGTTACAATCAAATATTCATGGCTGAGGAAGATATTCCCAAGACTGCTTTCAGATGTCCAGGACATGTGGGGTTGTTCGAGTGGATAGTCATGACGTTTGGTTTGAAAAATGCCGGTGCTACTTATCAAAGGGCTATGAACTTTATTTTTCATGAGTACATCGGCACATTAGTGGAGATCTACATTGATGATGTAGTGATTAAGTCTGGAGATATCACAGCACATTTAGCCGATCTACGAAAGATACTGGAGTGCATAAGGAAGCATGAATTGAAGATGAATCCTAATAAATGTGCATTCGGTGTATCGGCAGGACAATTCTTGGGTTTTATGGTGCATCAGCGGGGCATTGAAATCAGTAGGAAGTCTATTGATGCAATTAACAAGGTGATTGCTCCTGCCAATAAGACTGAATTGCAATCTTTGATCGGTAAGATTAATTTCATTAGAAGATTCATATCTAATCTGTCGGGTAAGATCAAGGCTTTCAGCCCACTACTTAAATTGAAAGCTGATCAGGAATTTGTATGGGGAGTTGAACAGCAATTAGCCCTTGATGAAATTAAGAAATATTTATCAAATCCTCCAGTGCTAGTTCCACCTCAACATGGGAAGCCTTTCAGGTTATATTTGTCAGCTGATGATACAGTTATCGGTTCAGCTCTTATTCAAGAATTTGAAGGGAAAGAACGTGTTATTTATTATTTGAGCAGAAGATTAGTGGATGCTGAGACGAGGTATTCGGCTATCGAAAAATTGTGTCTGTGCTTATACTTTTCTTGTGTCAAATTAAGGCATTATTTGTTATCTGCCGAATGTACGGTCATATGCAAAGACGATGTGGTCAAGTATATGCTGTCGATGCCGATATTAAGTGGTAGAATCGGCAAATGGATTTTAGCATTATCAGAATTTGAACTACGCTACAAATCAACTAAGGCAGTTAAAGGGCAAGTGATGGCTGATTTTGTCACTCAGCATTGTAATACGGTGGACTCTCTGGGGATTGCTCCCTGGACACTTTTCTTCGATGGGTCCACATGTGGTGAAGGAGCAGGTATCGGCATTGTGTTAATTTCACCTCCAGGAAAGAAGTATGAGTTTTCATTGCCGATTGTTGCTACAGCGACAAACAATCAAGCTGAATACCAAGCCTTGATAAAAGGGTTAGAATTGCTAAAGGAGATACGTGCCGATGTTGTTGAAATCTTTGGTGATTCTATGCTAGTTATAAATCAATTGGCTGGAATTTATGAATGCCGAAGTGAAGCTTTGATTTCGTATTATGAAAGATGTTTGCAATTGTTGAAAGGATTTAGAGATTTTCGTCTTGAACATATCTCTCGATTGCATAATGAGGAAGCTAATCGACTAGCTCAGCATGCTTCAGGGTATCAGCCTATTCAGAAAGTGCTAACATCGGCAGTTGATACCGATGACTGGAGGAAGGAGATTGTCGATTATTTAAAGGATCCATATAGAAAGGTTGAGAGACGTATAAGGTTCCAAGCTACTAAATATGTGCTCCTCGATGATGAATTATATTATCGAACTATAGATGGAGTTTTACTTAGATGTGTTAGCAATGATGAATCGAAAAGCTTGATGGGTGAAATTCATGAAGGAGTATGTGGGGCACATCAATCGGCTTTCAAGATGAAATGGATGATCAGAAGGAATGGGTACTATTGGCCGACTATTCTTGAAGATTGTTTTAAATATTTTAAGGGATGCCAGGGGTGTCAAAAGTTTGGTAATATTCAAAGAGCGCCTGCATCGGCTATGAATCCTATAATCAAACCATGGCCGTTCCGGGGATGGGCTATTGATCTCATTGGTCAGATTTATCCGCCATCGAGTAAAGGACATAAATTTATTCTGGTTGCTACCGATTATTTCACAAAGTGGGTTGAGGCAATTCCTTTAAAAAAGGTGACATCGGTCAATATGATTGATTTTGTGAAAGAGCATATTGTTTACCGATTTGGTATTCCTCAGACTATCACTACCGATCAGGGCACTATGTTTATATCAGGAGAATTTGATGAGTTTGCTGTAGGTATGGGAATTAAAATTTTAAATTCTTCTCCATATTATGCTCAAGCTAATGGTCAAGCTGAGGCTTCTAACAAGGGGATCATCAAACTCATTAAGCGCAAAATTGAAGAAAATCCTAGGAGGTGGCATACAGTATTAAATAAAGCCTTGTGGTCATATCGGATGTCATGTCATGGTGCAACCAAAGTAACGCCTTATCAGTTAGTATATGGACACGATGCAGTATTGCCTTGGGAAATTAAGGTTGGCTCTAGACGAATACGTTCTCAAAATCAGCTGACAGCCGATGATTATAATACTCTTATGAAGGATGAGTTGGAAGATGTGGCGGGTCATCGGTTAAGGGCTTTAGTTAGTATCGAAGAAAATAAGAAAAGAGTAGCTAGATGGTATGACAAGAAGGTGAAAGTAAAAGAGTTTGCCGATGGAGATCTGGTCTGGAAATTGATTTTACCGATTGGGACTAAAAGTTCAAAGTTTGGAAAGTGGTCTCCCAATTGGGAAGGTCCATATCGGATAAATCGGTCTGTTCCTGGTAATGCATATATTTTAGAAACCCTCGAAGGGGTTGTGTTTCCCAGAGCGTTAAATGGAAAATATTTAAAGAAATATTACCCTAGTATCTGGATAGATGCATAAAAGTATAAGTGCCGATAACAGTACTATCGGCTAGAATTATGCAAGGATGTCAATGTCTCATAAAGTGCCGATACAATAAATAAGATTACACGTTCAACAAGGATTGGATAGCTAATATCGCACGCAGGCGAATCTGGTCGGCTTCCTCCATTTCTTTGATATCGTCATCGGCAGCACCCTCCACAGGCTTGAGTTTTTTCTTCATGGCTAAAGCTTTGCGAGCTTGGATATCTCTTTCTTGCTGAAGGGCTTTGACGGCATTGGGTAGCTGGCTTTCTTCTTGTTGAGCATGAGTTAAGGCTGCATCGATTTCTTTCAATTCAGCCAATAGAGCTACCTTCCTTGCTGATAGATCCAAGATTTTCTGCTTAAGTGCAGCACCCGAAGTCTGCAAGTTGACGATGCCCTTGTGCTTCTCATCAGCGATTTGTTTCAGTTGTAGCATCTCTTCTTTAAGTTGAGCTTGAGCTGCTCTATCGGCAATGCGCTGAGCAGCCCGTTGATATTGCAGTTGGCGGCTTTCTAAGTGAGCTGCTGGGAAGAGTACTTCTTCAACATCGGCAGGGACCTGGCCGCGAATTGTTTTGAAAATTGCTTTTGCGGGGTCCGAGTCATCTACCAGTTGGGCGGTACCTTGCTGTAGCAAGTTCAGGAGGGTTTCCAACTTGGATTTAGTCTCTGCCGATATTGTTCCCAGTGCAAGGGAAGAACTTGTCTCCTCTCCATCGTCGTCAGAAATGTCAATGGCAAAGGAAAATAGGCTGTTCGGGGAATCTTGTTCCTGAGAGAGAGAAAAGGAGATCAGTTAGGGGTAAGTATGAGTATTGTAAAATCAGCTAGGTTGATCGGTTTACCTGTTTCAAGGCAATTTCCTGTGCTTGACTGGAGAAAGCAACCTGGAGTATGTCGTGTGGGGGATCGGCTGAGCTTGCCGATGGGATATCCTCTGTGACTTCATCGGTGGTGGGCTCTTGAGGTATGATGACCGATGACATTGGGGCAGATGTAGGGATCGGCATAGACCTTTGTCGTTTTGGCTGTGCTTCAGTATCTGTTAAAGCTTTGCGCTTTGCTTGAGCATCGGCAACGATTGGCTGGGGGGCATCGACACTTGTTGGTTGTGAAGCTTGGACATCTGGTACGTTTGCCGATGTACCCAATTGTTGCTGCAAAACAAGTGTAAGATATGATATTTAACAGATAAAATGTAAAGTCAAGAAGCTACCTCTGAAGGAGTGGTGCTTGATATCGGCGGAATTGCCGATGATGATCCAGTAGCAGCTCTTACCCCCTGATGATTAAGGTTAATACAGTTTGTGATCGGCATAAGTGGAAATAATCAAGGTTGTTACCTTAAATGCTTTGACCAAGGTTGTAGCAGCGGCCGATGGAGTAGCCCTGGATGTAGCCAATTTGGACTTAGAAGTGATGGTCTTGGTACGAATCTTCTGGTGGGTCAAAGCGGCTAAGGTGGGAGCGTTGTAGCCGATCGGTGATGTTGGGGAAACAGGCCGGAGATTGAAGGGTTTCCCACTTTTACTCACCGATGGTGCTGGGTTGTTAACCTGTTACAAGAGAATCAGTTACTGATATATGAAAGGAAAAGCAGAAGAGAGTTAAAGGAAACTTACCGCGTCGTCAGGGATGGCATATTCAGGGTCGATCATGTGCCGATATGTGTGAACAGAAGTTGTGAACAGTTGTTCTTTCCACTCTCGCCACCATTGCTTATATGACTCGGTGATGAAAGATATTGGTGTCCAGGTGGATATATCAACATCTGTAGTATCGGCATCGGGGGAGAGTTGTACTACCTTGTTCCAGTCTGTTCCGCAGGTGATTGTTTCCCTGGGTTTGATCACATCGGCAAAGCAGAGTTTGATTGGCAGTTGCCCAAAAGCCAATTGGCGGGATACTGCCGATGGGTTGTAAAATTCATATGTAATGTTGGTGTTTTTCCCGCTGCCGAATGTGTTTACTGGAATCGCCCTGGGAGTGATGATAGCCATCATGAGCTCATTATCTTGATTCAGAGTGTCATCGGCAAAGTTGAAAAGAAGGGGGAATCTGTTTTCTTCGTCGATATAAGGCACCCAGGCCCTATGATCACGAGAAAGACCATTGTAGAAGCTTTGAAAGAATCTACCGATTTGGTCTTCGTTGGCTTCTGTTCCAGGAAGGACAATTATGGCTTCACCAAAATTGAGGGGTGAGCGTGTTGCCGATTCATCATCCCCGAGCACATAGTCTTCAGCAATTTCTCGTGGGAATTGTTGAGCAAAAAAGTCCCATTGCAAATGTTTGTGCATATGGGCATTCAGCCACATGTTGATAAACCACCACGGACCTCCCAGGTTGCCGATGGGTTCGCCAAGCAAAAGTTTCTGAGACACTTGATGAAGAAGATGATAAGTGGAGCTCAGAAGGTATCGGCCAAGAGGAAACCTTACGCCATTAGCCAAAAGTTCAGCTGCAGGGAGGAAGGCGTTGGTTGGTCCTACTGATCGACCACAGAAGATAAATTTTTCTAACCACATATTCAGGAATGTGGCATGTTCCCTCTGGCTAAGTGTCCCGGTTTTCTGGTATTCTTGAATATATCCTGTCCAACCGCCGATGTTGCGGGTATTCACCCTATATTCAGACTTTCTACCATAGATGGAGCCTTCATCGGCAGTTGAGATGTCCAAGCCAGTAAGCATGTGGACATCGGCAAGGGTAGGAGTAGCTGGGCCATGTCCAAACATAAAAGTATTGGTCGTGTCTGACCAGAAATAAGCAGCTGCAATTATCATTGATTCATTTTTCTGCATATCGGCAATAGAGAGCCTGATGCATTGGTCTAACCTTCGTTCTGCCCAGTATACTTGCATCGATCTATTAACCCTCAAGTACCAATCTTTCCACCCTTTGGTGGTTTTGGGCCAAGATCGGAATGTGTCTTTCCACAAATTCAGAGAGAAATTTTGGGCTCTAAAGGGGATTCTGTTAACCTCTGCATTGATCAGATCGGTTGGATCTGGGTTGCCCATTGGTCCAAGGCATTGGACGTGCGGCTGATCGGTTGGGATAACTAATTTGTTGCGCAGTTCCTAAGGTTATGGAATCCAGAAGACAGAAGAAAGGAAAAATCACCAACTGAATGAATTTGTAAAAAGATCAAAGTAAAAGGTAATGGAAGTAGGGCGAACCGCGGGGACATCGAAGTTGATGGCCATTGTCTTGAGGAAGGTAGAGGTACGAGCTGGAAACTTGAAGTTAGCGCCGGAGAAGGGTTCTTGTTGGTTGAGGTCGCGCGGTTGTTCGTCGGAGTCGCCGCCGGAGAGAGAGAATGCCAAGGATTGGAGGCTGAAGGTAGAAAATGAGGGTTCCGGAGAAATCTATTTATAAGCCGCCCAGAATAAGGGTATTTTGGACTTATCTCTATGTCGCGAGCATATAGGTCAAGGCGGTTCAGAGGGATATGGTAACTGTTCGCGCGATAATCAGGAGATTGTACAGATGAGTTGACAACAAGTAATCATGACTTGGAAGGGATATCGATACATGATATTTTAATTCTGAAAATGGCAGCATTATCATGTTAAGATCTTGCCGATGGGTTATTGTTTCGGTATCTTAACCATAATCAAGGCAAGAGTGGTTGGCGATTGTGCGATATTTACTGAAGTGCGTGAATCAAGATTAGATTTGATTGGATTTGATAACAAATCAAGTTTTGGCTTGGAGAATGAGTTACGGTAATCGGGCAAAGGCAAGCGTTATCTGGAGTAAATTTCGGAGCATTAATGGTTTTATACTCCGAAATTGGGGGGCATGTGTTGACACCGTTTTTTGCACGTGTCAAAATAATCGGAGTGGACTAATCGGCAAGGGGAAAGTTATTGAATACTTTGATAGCCGATGAAAGATGGTTTGTAAAGATGGTTGCCGATAGCTGGTGATGGTCGATGGAAAGGTTGATTTGGACTCGGGCGTTGCCGATGAGGTTGGAGGTGTTATTGTCGATGCCGATGAAGGGAGGCTTGAGGACTACTGCCGATGAAACATGGAGTATGCCGATGAAGGGAGGCTTGAAGACTACTGCCGATGAAACAGGGAGTATGCCGATGAAGGAAGACTTGAAGACTACTGCCGATGAAATAGGGAGTATGCCGATGGGAAGGAGGACGGTGAGATTTCCATCGTAATTGAGGCGGATAGGGAAATAGATAGGAGTTGATTTCCTTTTCTATATTTAGGTTATGATTCATGTAAGAGTCACGTGTTTCCTTAGATATGGGATTGGTGTCCTAGTTGTGTTTGGTTGTGTCTCTTTAGATCAGGGTATAAATATGGAGTGAGGGGCAATGTAATAGATATATCAATCAATATCAAAACCAATTTTTACTCCTATTTGCATCTACTTACTTTTCGGCGACTTCGTCAATTTGCATATTTTTCCTTTTTTACGAGTTCTCATTGATTCGGCGAGCTGCATCGCTTCAGTGCGACCTTCGGCGATTCTCGAGTTCCGCGTGAGCACCTCTTGGCCGTGACTTCCGGGTGTATCGCTGTTGTCAGGACCAAAGTGTTCGTATCTTCATCCTTGTCGATTAGCAGGTCAAATCGACTGGCACGCTTTGGATATCGATTCGGGTATTAGCCCTTTGTGTTTGCAGATCCACTTTTGCATCAACAATTTTTATAATATCATAAATATTGATACTATTCTTCATAAACTTGTTCAAATTAATATTAGTTTAACTTAGGAAAAATTTATGTTTACCTCTGCAACTACTTATCCAAATCCAAACAACTGTTTAGGTGCTGGTAAGGTACACATGATAGCAGAGTAGGCTTGTTTCCAAGAAAAGGAAGGCCCCCAAATATAGCACCATTTATCTTCTTCTAGATTCTGCAGTTGGAGCATGGCCAAAATTCCAGCAAGAACAACTAACTTCCTCAAAGCAACCACAGAGTGGGGTAGTAGAAAGTTATTGGTGATACTTTGAGCTGTAAAGGTAGCAAGTGAAAGATTCTGATCGTTGGCAAAAGAGTAAAGCTGTGGAAATTCTATATTCAGAAGCCCAAGTTCCACATATCATGCCAAAAGCTCACCGTGCATCGATTACCCACCGAACATGAATCCATACCTCTGAAGTCCTTCGACAAGCTCATAACATCTTGCCACCAAAAATAACCCACTAGTCACTTGACATGAGGGGGAACTAGGTTAGAGTTAGAAACCCGACCAAGTTAGCTGCACCCACGGTGTATCAAAACTATTGTATAATTTGTCTGCAAAGTTTAGTAGAAGAGATTTGTTCTGTGCTTTGAGATTGATAATACCCAAGCCACCTTTTGCTTTAGACCGACAAGCCTTTGTGCAATCCACAAGACATTTACCTTGTCTGAGTATCTATCGCCCATCCCAGAGGCAGTGCTTGCGAAAACCATCAATCTGCTTCATATGACTTTCTTGGGGAAATGCAAAGTACTTAACCATTACATTGGCAAAAAGATATTAACAAATTTACCAAAATTAGTCATCCATAATAAGATAGGTGACTGGTGATACCAGCCAAGCGCCTCTCAATCCGACAAACCAGTGGGAGAAAATCAGTCACTGAAGGCCGAGTGTTGGCCGGTGTTGGGCAATGTTGCCAGAGCTGGCTCAATGCTATACTAAATCTGCTCAGCACTATAAAAAAAGTCGCTATGGCGTGTTGGTGAAAGTTTCTTAAATTTGACTAGATTTATAGAAAATATTAGCAACATTTGTATCTTTAAATAAGTTTATTATGAGAATATACAGCCTGTTCGGTTCGGATTATTCCCTCGTAAACGATCGTAAATTTTCAGCTGGAACAGATTTTTCTCTCACACCAAACCAGCCAGCAATACTTCTTCACGATCTAGCAATAAACAAGCCTAGCCAAACGAACAGGCTGATATTCAACGATCTACTATTTATGTACCAAATATATTAATATATTTGATCACAATTAAAAATGTTTGATTTATGGGAAAGTGAAAATGATACTTTTTATGGGACGGAGGGAGTAGGCCATTAGTCTCTCAAACTTATTCTTGTGGCACTAGCTACTGCTACAAAGTGGAAGAAATTGCTCAATACTTAAGATTAGAAGAGAGACAAACACAGGTAAGACATGCAAGATTGACTTTATTCTTATTAAGCTTCAGCGTATTCGCCAAACTGTACTATCCGCATAAATTTACAGAACCATGAAGGGGATCATTATGTACTTATGTCCCATTTCTGTACTTTGCTTTTAACGAATGAATAATGATAGAGTTTACTATTTCCTTTAAAGGGTCATTTGGATCCCTTTATTTTGAGGAATTTTAAGTATGAAAATATGTGGAGAAGGGAGCCTTCCTACGTGCGTTTGGCGAAAGATACCTGGGGAGATGTGAGTTCTATCCAGGACATGCAACAACTGCATAGCTCCTAATGGTGAACTCTTAGCGAGGGAGGAGATTACGGCGAAGCAGCGTGCGCGGACAACCTGGTTAAAAGAAGGTGATCGGAACACCAAGTTCTTCTAGGCGCGTCCGCGGGAGCGTGCCAAGGTCAACCAAATCTCGGCCCTGCGTGCTCCTAATGGTGATCTAGTGACGGGTCAAGCAGAATTGGAGACCTTGGCCTCAACGTTTTATGATGAATTATTCACAGCCCAGCCGGTCTTGGAGCCGCACGGGATACTGGCTCATGTGTCACCACGGGTAACGAGTGCGATGAATGAATCTTGGAAAGCCCCTACACACGTCAAGAAGTGGAGAGGGCGCTGTCCATGATGGGAGCAAATAAGGCTCCCGGTCCCGATGGTTTCACGGCGGGCTTCTATCAAACACACTGGGATACTGTTGGCCAGAGTGTCACCAATGCTGTTCCGAATTTTTTAAATGGCGGGCAGCTTCCGGAGGCCATCAACCAGACAACGATTGTTCTGATTCCAAAGGTAAAGCACCCGCGGGACCTCAAGAATTTCAGACCAATTTCACTTTGCAATGTTGTTGGATATCTATATCCGGGTATCCAAACCAAAGGATTAATGAGCATCACGTCGGCTCATCCGATGGTTAAGGACGTAACTGCGGCCTCGTCCGACCCCCAGGAGCCAAGCCACGCCTCGTCCAACTCCGAGGATGAGGTTTCCGCCTCGTCCGACCCCAAGGCGCGGGCTCCGACTCCGAGGACCCTAGGGCACGGGCTCCGCCTCGTCCGGCCCCACGGGGAGGGCTCCGCCTCATCCGACCCCCGAGTGTTGGATTCCGTCTCGCCCGGTCCCCAGGGCAGGATTTCCGCCTCGCCCGTTCCCTGGGGGTCGGATTTGCTACCGGACAAAAGCAGTAGCCCCAGGGTGGAACCCGAACCGCTTTAACCACTACAACGTGGAGGCGCACGCCCAGGAGCACGTCTCGAGCGTGTCCTAATGCGACTGGCGGTCGCATCAGGCCATGCTGGGAGACTCACGTCGCCCACCACGTCAATAGGCCGGCACTGCACTGCCAACCCCCTGCCTGACCACCATCCAACGTCAGTCGACCGACGTTAGTTGACTAGCACTGTACCGCCAGCTCCCCGTATGGCCTCTGTCAGGGGACCCGTTGACTATTCCGTCCGTGTGGCAGAACCTCCTAAATTATAGGGCCCACATGCACCTGTCACTATCCGACGACCTTTGACATCTGTGCATATGTTTCCGGTAACTTAAGAAGACTGTCGGGTGTCCTCGGGGAACCCCGAATCATCCACGATTTCCGAGCAGGATCACAGAGTCATTGCAATATTACAACATTTATTCAAATATCTACACCAGAGTAAAAACAACGGAAATCTTACAATAACATAATTTACAAACAAGTAGTTTCAAACCTTACAAACTATGTTCGGTGATTATTACAAACCAAAGTAGTAGTGGAGTGGCATTATACATAATACAAAACACACAATAGAATTGCCCTACCCAAGGGCCACACATTTACTTCTCATCGTCAGATCGAACAATAGTCATGCAGCACGATCCAAAACAGATCTGCTCATGAGGCTCACCTGCAAGAAGGGTCAACGAACCCTGAGTACAAAAGTACTCAACAAGACTTAACCAAAATAAGAACTGATAAACTCAGGAATGCAGGATCAGGGATTCAAGGTATGGCTTTAGCAATAATCAAAGTTATTTTGTGTAAAAGCTCTTTAATAAAAATTCTTTAATTCGACATTTATAGCTTCATAAAATCATATACAAAGCTGACATGATCCGTATGGAGATCATGAAACTTCATATCCAACACTTTTTCAACCAGCCTTAAGTTTCAGTTATTAATACTACGATGATGAACAATGAGTTGAGTCTCCATAACCGAGGAGCAATGACGATTCGAACCGATTAAGCCCAGCTGGGGATTTCAGACCACACGACATATGCAGGTCCCCGACCTACATATACCAACCTACTCTCGAATCCTCTAAATCAAGAACGGGTCCGTGCCACCCGAGAATACAGTACTCCACTATTCTAGCCCATGGCCACATGGGTACACACTATTCCCGCCATCTCTCCACTCCCAGTGCGCGAGTAGCCATTCTCGTGCTAGAATGGCCAAGTTAAGGCTTACCGGAGTATGTGGTTAGTACTACAAATTCTCACCTCATGCAATTCAACAACGGACGTGCCTTAATCGACACAGGTAGAAAGAACCCGCTCACAAGACCTCCATGTCTTGTGGCTCACACACACCGAGTCCGCCCGGTCTAAATTTATTACTCCACATTCCCATATTACATGATAACATAAGTAACCAAAGTTTCATTTAAAACTTGTAGGTGACAGGTAATCACCCGACTTTCATCGTTCTAAGCATAGCTAAGCAAAACTAGACATATACGAATTTAAAACTAGTAATATGGTAAATATGGAATAACAAGGATGGTAATGTACCAATTTGGTTTGTACTTGACTCCTAATCACTTAATGCAGTAAAAAGAAGCAAAAGCGAAATCAATTTGAAAAATATAAGGTAGGGTTGTATGCATCCGGGGCTTGCCTTCGTTGACGGAAAAGTCCGGTTCCTGCGACGTTTCATAAGTATTCGATCCGACCTCAACAGACGGACTAACTTCCTCAGCAACTTGGTTAACTATCACGTGTTCACCTTCGTTCACTACACGTAGTAGCAATACCATGTTTAACATGATGTAGAATACGAAACATGATGCTTGATGATGATGCAAAATTTAACAATTCGAATACAACTTTCCTTCGCGGTACAGTGGCAAGTCAAATTAATTAAACCTTTTTCGCAACACCCAAATCAATTGCCAAGAATCATTATCAACTAATGACCCAAGGAAATCACTCAATAAAAAATTCAAACAAAACCTAAATCACTAAAGGTTACTATTTGCTTTTATGAATTAATTAATTAATTAAGAATTATGAAATACATCAACTTGTTCCAATTGACCTCAAAATTTTTGTAAATGTGCATTACATGATAACTAAGTGGCAAAACAAATTTCATAATTTTTGGATAAATAAATAAGCCTAGAAAAATAATGGAAATTCATTTATTAATTAATTGAGCAATTTTCATCACATTCAAAAATTACTGAAAAACATTATTTCATATTTTTCTTAAATATTATACATCACAGAGAAGTCACACAAAAATTTTCATAATTTTTGGAGCTTTAAATAAGTCTACACAAAAATAACAAATTACATCACTATTCATTCAAATATGAAAATAGAAAAAAAATTCCATTTGAACGTTGAGTCACTGACAACCCGACCCCACTTGTCATCTTCAACCTCTGGCTTTGACCGCGATGGCGACGGCGCTGACTGACGCTAACTCGTCGATGGTGAGTTCAACGGTGACGGCCAAAGTACCAAAACACTCACAACAACATGGCACATCGATTGGAGACACTAGCTAACTCAATCACGACACGATTCAAGGCTGACGCCGGCCATGGCGGACGCGGTGGCACGGCAGTGCTACATCGGCGACGTGAAACCAGTAGAGCTTAAACAAAGGATCCAGGAAGCACCAGTAGCTCACCCTGAACGCGTTGAAGTAAGGAGCGAGGTAGGAGAAGCAACGGAGAGGCGTGACGACGACCACGGTGATCACGATGGAGCAAAGATCGTCGATGAGGGAGAACCGGCGACTGCAGTGATCAAAACGAGCAACCAACAAAGGATTAAGCACCACACCATCGAGACGAAGCCGTAGGCACACAGATCACGGACAACGGCTCACCAGAGGATGCTGGCCGTGGAGAAACGTAATCTCGAGTAAGGTGGCCGGCCGCGAGGAAGAAAGCGACAAACGGTGAACTCACGACGAAATCAATCGACTAGAGCTAGCTGGCTGGGTGCGCAAGGAGTAGGCGAAGCTATCTAGTACTATGCCGTGACGGTGAAGACGCTACCATGACGGTGCGAGCTCGCCGGAGATGAGCCAGGCAACGGGAAAACAGAGAAGGAAATGGCAATGACGACGGCGGCTCAGGTTATAAAGGATGGCCAGGAAGCGCAAGGAAGCCACGGCGAAGACATTTCCCTCGCCAGCGCAACGCCTAGACAGCCACGCGCGCGACTGGAAGCAAGCCGAAGGATCACCGGCAATGTAGCAAGAGCGGTAAACACTGTTCATCGAAATTACAGAATTGCCATCTAGTTTAAAATCCAAATTACTCCCAAATTTGTATAACAACTCAAAAATCTCCAAAAATAAAAGTTGTTCAAAATCAAAAGTTCTACAACTTTGCTTTTATAACTAACCCCAAATTCGGTCTAGATTTTGAAATGAACTTTTGAATTCGAATAGGGGAAATTTAACGAATTACGCCTTTTCGAATTACTCCAAATTTTTCATAACAACTTTGAAAACTCCAAAAACAAACTTTGTATAACTTGTCAAGCTCTACACTTTTGCTTTTGGGCTCAACCCCAAAATAGGCTTAGATTTTGAAATAAGTTTTCAGGGTAGGATTTAAATGCTGAAAATCAGGGTTTTCTCGAAAATTTAAAAATCCAAGCAAACTTTGAACTTGGGTTAAACAATACAATTCAACACATACCACATAAATATAAACTTGTTTTAGTGTATGCATCTCAAAGTTTTCACCAAATGTCAAATGCTTTGCAATGCGTATGATGACATGTCAGGTTTTAGTATTTAAACACCCGAGGTGTTACAATCCTTCCCCCTAAAAGAAATCTCGCCCTAAGATTCAAAGACATAGGGTAAGTAATGGAAAAAGAAATGTGTCGCAAGAATACATACAAAATATGTCCATAAAACAGTTGAGGTCCCTTTACAAAACACTATTTGTATCAACCTAGCTTAACTAACATTATTCTATATTGACGCAAGAAACTCTGGAAATTTTTCTAATAAGTAATCTTCTGATTCCCAAGTAGCTTCTTCTTCTGAATGTTGATTCCATTGTATCTTGTAGAACTTGATTGTCCTTCTTCGAGTAACATGATCTTTCTTATCCAAAACTCGGATAGGATATTCGGAATAAGTCAAATCTGGTTCAAGTTCTACTCCTTCAACCTCAACATTCTACTCAGGCACTCGGAGACACTTCTTCAATTGAGAAACATAGAACACATCATGCACAGCTGCAAGATGTTCAGGTAATTTCAAGCGATATGCCACTTTTCCATACCTCTCCAAAATTTGATATGGTCCAATATATCGAGGTGCCAACTTGCCTTTAACACCAAAATGGGTAACTCCTTTCATTGGTGATACTTTCAGATATACAAAATCTCCTTTGCTGAACACCAATGGTCTCCGTCGTCTATCCGCATAACTCTTTTGACGGGACTGAGCTATCTTAAAATTACTCTATATTTGCCTAACCTTGTCTTCTGTTTCTTTCACAAGGTCGACTCCAAAGAATCTTCTTTCTCCAGGCTCAGACCAACTTAGTGATGTTCTGCACCTACGACCATAGAGTGCTTCAAATGGAGCCATTCTAATGCTTTTCTGATAACTATTGTTGTATGAGAACTCAGCCAAAGGCAGACATTCATCCCACTTTTTGGAATAGTTAAGAACACAACATCTTAACATATCTTCAAGTACTTGATTGACTCTTTCAGTCTGACCATCAGTCTAAGGATGATAAGCTGTACTGTACAGAAGTTTGGTACCTAATGAAGCATGTAAGTGTTTCCAAAAGCTAGAGACAAACTGTGTACCCCTATCTGACACTATGGTCTTTGGTACTCCATGTAAGCTCATGATTCTTGCTAAGTACATCTTGGCATATTGGATCGTAGGATATATAGTCTTGATAGGAAGAAAATGTGCTGACTTAGTGAGTCGATCTACAATAACCCATACTGAGTCAAATCCCTTTGATGTCTTGGGTAGACCAACAATAAAGTCCATACTTATGTCCTCCCACTTCTAAGATGGAATAGGTAATGGTTGTAATTCACCAGTAGACCTCAAATGTATAGCTTTCACCTTTTGACAAGTATCACACTTTGCTATATATCTAGCAATCTTTATTTTCATTTTTGTCCACCAGAATCTTTGCTTCAAGTCATGGTACATCTTGTTACTTCTCGAATGGATAGATAACCTAGTAGCATGTGCCTCTTCTAGAATTGACTGCCGCAACTCAGGAACCTTTGGTACCACCAGGCGATCCTTGAACCATAGCACACCTTCATCATCTATGCTAAAGCATTCTGCTTTTCCATTCTTGACTCTTTCCTTGATATGGGTTATACCCTTGTTTTCCTTCTGAGCAACAACAACTTGATCTCGAATAGTGGCTTCAACAATTATGTTGGTCAAGCTACCTTGTTGAATTACTTCTACATTCAATTTCTCCATTTCTTGGCATAAAGTCAAACCCATTGTTCTCACTGCTAGACAATTGTAATAACTTTTACGACTAAGGGCATCTGCAACCATATTTGCTTTACCGAGGTGATAATGTACTTCCAAGTCATAATCCTTAATCAGTTCTAACCATCTTATTTGTCGCATGTTCAATTCTAACTGAGTAAAGATATACTTTAAGCTTTTGTGGTCTGTATACATATGGCATGTATTACCAAGCAGGTAATGCCACCAAATCTTCAGAGCATGAACCACAGCTGCTAACTCCAGATCATGAGTCGGATAGTGTTCTTCGTGTTGCTTAAGTTGCCTAGATGCATAAGCAATGACTCGGCCTTCTTGCATCAACACACATCCAATACTAATACCTGAAGCATCACAATAAACATCAAACGGCTTTTTGATATTAGGTTGGGCTAATACTGGTGCAGTAGTCAACAATCTCTTCAAAGTCTGGAAAGCCTCTTCATAATCAGATGACCAGACAAACTTGACTTGGTTCTTCAACAATTTAGTTATGGACTTTGATACTTTAGAGAAATCTGGAATAAACCGACGGTAATACTCTGCCAATCCCAGAAAACTCCGAACTTGATGAACTGTGGTTGGCAGTTTCCAATCAAGCACATCCTTCACTTTGCTTGGATCAACTGCAACGCCTTCAGCTGACAAGACATGTCCAAGAAATTGTACTTCCTTAAGCCAGAAATCACATTTGCTAAACTTGGCATATAGTTGATGTTCTCTCAAGCGGGTTAGAACAATTCTGAGATGTTCCGCTTGTTCTTTCTTATTTTTGGAATATACTAGAATGTCATCAATAAACACCACTACAAACTTGTCTAGCTCAAGCAAGAATACTAAATTCATCAGATACATAAAATGAGCTGGAGTATTTGTCAAACCAAAAGACATTACTAAGTATTCATATAATCCATATCTTGTGGTAAATGCCGTTTTGGGAATATCTTCAGGCTTTATCTTGATTTGGTGATATCCTGACCTCAAATCTATCTTGGAGAAAACTTTGGCTTTGGCCAATTGATCAAAAAGCAAATCTATCCGAGGTAAGGGATATTTATTCTTGATGGTCACTTCATTCAATGGACAATAGTCGACACATAACCTCAGGGTCTCATCTTTCTTTTTCACAAAAATTGCCGGACATCCCCAAGGTGATGAACTAGGTTGGATAAACCCCTTCTCAATCAATTCTTGTAACTGAGTCTTCAACTCGGCCAATTCCTTAGGTGGTATCCTATAAGCTCTCCGAGAAATCGAAGCTGTTCCAGGTTGCAACTCTATGTTAAACTATATATCCCTATCAGGTGGTAGACCGGGTAAATCTTCAGGAAACACATCCGGAAATTCATACACTACCGGGATATCTCTAATCTCTTTGACAGCAGTTGCACAAATCTTGCCCACTGATCTTCTTAAGGTTGGAAGTTGGATGAGAAGTACTATCAGGCAAACTTACCCTTAAAGTTCTATTCAAAGCATCTATAACAGCCTTATGCTGATACATCCAATTCACTCCCAAGATTACATCTATATCCTGATCCTTAAGGATAATCATAGTAGTGGGAAAAATATGCCCACCTAGGTTTATGGGTACCTGGTATACCATTTCCTTAGTACACAGACGTCCCCCGGGCGACTATATAAAGAAACTTTCCTTTGTTGCCCCAATTGAAATTTCATGTTTTACCACAAATGTTCTATTGATGAATGAATGAGATGCACCCAAATCAAAAAGTATAACTGTAAGGTGATTGACAACAGGAAACATACCCATCATCACTGGCTCCCCTTCCGGAATTTCTCCAGCTTGAATATAGAACACCCGTCCTGTCTTCCTCTCATCTTTGCCCTTCTGAGCATTCTGATTAGGGTTTTTGTTTGGTGCCTGACCCTGTTGTGGATTGGTAGGGGCCTTCTGATAATTTTGATTAGCCTATCTAGGATATGGACATTCCCTGGAGAAATGACCAGTCCTTCCACAATTGTAACACGGATAGTTGTGACCCTAGGATGTTGGAGCATTACCACCAGGAGCATTGGTCGATTGTGAATTCGAGTAGGTTATAGTAGGATGGACATTTGACTATTGCCTGGCTTGGGACTACGGCAGATGATAAGGAGGATGATTATGATGTACTGGATGATAAATCACCCTCTGCCTCTTCTGATTTCCTCCAAAAGATCTAGACGACATACTCTTTTTCTTTTTGAGCTCCTTATGCTGCTGATACTTTGACTCTAAAGCAATTGCAATATTTACCGCCTCATGATAAGTAACATTAGTACAAGTTGTCATCATTGTCTATAGCTTGGTATTCAGACCTCTCATAAACCACCTCTTCTTCTTAGCATCCATATTGACATGTTCAGATGCATATTGTGACAGGTGATTGAATCTTCCCACATACTGCATCACTGTTTGATCTCCTTGCTTTAAAGCAAGGAATTCATCCAGCTTCATAGCCATAACTCCTTTAGGGATATAATGGGCTCTGAAGGCAGTACGGAACTTAGCCTAGGTTATTGGAATGCCAGCTGGTTGCATAGCCACTAAGTTTGCCCACCAAGCACTTGCTGCTCCTCTAAGTTGCTGGGTGGCAAACACAGGTTTCTGATACTCTATGCATGGAATAAGATCAAATTTCTGCTTCATGGTTCGAAGCCAGTCATCAGCCTCCAATGGTTCATCTGCCTTGGTGAACACCGGTGGTCTTGTGTCTGTAAAATTAACATATGTAGGCTCCTGTCTGTTATGGTGGCGACTATGGTTTCCGTGCATCTGATTCTGATTACTCTGAGCTATCTCATGAAGCAAACGAGAATTTTCGGCCGTCACATTGACAAGTGCGGTTATAGCATCAGCCAGATTTGTTGGAACTGGTGGCGGATCTAGAATACCATCCTCATCTTGTGAAGTTCTAGGAATATACGAACCCCGCGTATAACGCATCTGCTCATAATAAACCAAACTTTATTCACAAGTCTTTATTGATTTGCACCAAAGCTTACTCCAGACACATTACATAGAGTTTACTTAATATAAACACAAACCCGCAAGTACCAAAACAAGACTACATAACTTAACTAGAACTAACTATTATACAACTCTACTCCTTTCCTTGATCACTTCAAACTTCCGGCTCGGTATCCATTCTGGAAATATTACCGCCTTCATTATCACTTTCATCGATCATTACTAATTCTTTATGATCTTCTTCTTCTTCTTCCGATTCGTCATCATCGGCAAGGATGACACCAGGATCCATGGCATCAGCTTGGGGTTCATGATTTGGATTTAGTAGATTGCTAAGCCTATGAACTTCCTCATGCAAATAAGTATTATGTTCTTCTAAATCTTCTACATAGAATTCTAGATCATGAGTTCTAGCTCTAGCAACATTTTCCCTATGCCATGCTTCATTCCTTCCCTCCACCATACAAACTAACATACTTTCACAGTTCCTGTGCGCAGTGGTGAGACATCTCGATTGATCCTGTAATTCTCCTACCTATATAGCATCCAAAGCCCTATCTCTAGTAGCTTGTGCTAACTCTGTAGAAATCCTCTGTATCTCTACCTGGGGATCAGGCCTAGAGCTGCTACTGCTAGCACCATCATTTCTAGGGGCAAGTTGGTGACGAGGAACTCCTTTGGGTCCAGTGGACTTATGGGGCGTCATCTTGGTACGAGCCATACTGTAGGAAGCCAATTTAATCCAAATAAGATCATTTGATCAAAGTCTAAAGAGCAGCTATGATGGATTACATTACTCAAACCAGACTCACTACTCAACTCTAGACTCAGAGGTGAAGGAAGTAACTAGTAAATTAATCATGATGCATGAATCGTTCTTATGAACAAAAACATAAAAGTTTATAATGCACATAAACAACATTTATTTTTATATAGGGCATAGTAAGATTACTACTCCACCACACAAAACCTTTTTAATCAAATAAGGAATGGTGAGAAAGAAATAAGATAAGTCAGAAGCAATTTGGACACAATTATCAAGTTAAATTTAGTCATCCAAATCATTTTGAAGTTTTTGCAAAACAATACAACAAAAACCTTGCAACGATCGCACCGATACCATTCTGACGCCGGCCATGGCGGACGCGGTGGCATGGCAGCGCTACACCGGTGACATGAAACTAGTAGAGCTTAAACAAAGGATCTAGGAAGCACCAGTAGCTCACCCCGAATGCGTTGAAGCAAGGAGCGAGGTCGGAGAAGCAACGGAGAGGCGTGACGATGACCACGGTGATCACGGCGGAGCAAAGATCGTCGGTGAGGGAGAACCGGCGACTGCAGTGATCAAAACGAGCAAGCAACAAAGGATTAAGTACCACAGCATCGAGATGAAGCCGTAGGCGCACAGATCATGGACTACGGCTCACCGGAGGATGCTGGCCATGGAGAAACGTAATCTCAGGTGAGGTGGCTGGCCGCGAGGAAGAAAGCGACGAACGGTGAACTCACGACAAAATCAATCGACTAGAGCTAGCTGGCTGGGTGCGCAAGGAGTAGGCGAAGCTATCTAGTACTATGCCACGACGGTGAAGATGCTACCGCGACGGTGCGAGCTCGCCGGAGATGAGCCAGGCGACGGGAAAATAGAGGAGAAGGAAACGGCAATGACGACGGCGGCTCAGGTTATAAAGGATGGCCAGGAAGCGCAAGGAAGCCACGGCAAAGCCATTTCCCTTGCTAGCGCGACGCCCAGACGGCCACGCGCATGACTGGAAGCAAGCCGAAGGATCGCCGGCAATGTAGCAAGAGTGGTGAACCTTGTTCATCGAAATTACAAAATTGCCACCCAGTTTAAAATCCAGATTACTCCCAAATTTGTATAACAACTAAAAAATCTCCAAAAATAAAAGTTGTTCAAAATCAAAAGTTCTACAACTTTACTTTTATAACCAACCCCAAATTCAGTCTAGATTTTGAAATGAACTTTTGAATTCGAATAGGGGAAATTTAACGAATTACGCCTTTTTGAATTACTCCAAATTTTTCATAACAACTTTGAAAACTCCAAAAACAAACTTTGTATAACTTGTTATGCTCTACACTTTTGATTTTGGGCTCAACCCCAAAATATGCTTAGATTTTGAAATAAGTTTTTAGGGTAGGATTTAAATGCTGAAAATCAGGGTTTTCTCGAAAATTTAAAAATCCAAGCAAACTTTGAACTTGAGTCAAACAATACAATTCAACACATACCACATAAATATAAACTTGTTTTAGTGTATGCATCTCAAAGTTTTCACCAAATACCAAATGCTTTATAATGCGTATGATACATGTTAGGTTTTAGTATTTAAACACCTGAGGTGTTACAGTCCGCTCGGATGGGATGGAAGACAAGAACGGCGCACGACGCCTACACATATGCTGCAGCGGCCAACAGGACCCTGGTACGACACCACTACCACCATGATCTACAGGGTCAGCGGGACCCACGTTAAGAGGAGGACAGCACACCCTTGGGAGCCTTATTTCTCTTTCTTTTTTCCCTCTTCCCTTCTCTTGGTCTCTGGTATCATGTTCTCTCCCCTTGGTCTATAAAAGGGAAGGCAGGGCACTGTTCATGGGGAGATCGATCGACCAATATATCGAGCAATCGAACCATAGAGACTTGGGAGCTCCTCCCTCTCTCGCCAGTTTGTAACCCCCTACTACAAACTTAGTGCTGGTAACACAGCAGCTCGAAACTAGACGTAGGGACATTCGGCCTGAACTAGTATAATCCTTGTGTCCTCTTAGCACACCATCCGAGTCAGACATGCAATATACAAATTTACTAGCCAGTGGCAATTCGAAACACCGACAGTTGGCGTGCAAGGTAGGGGCCTTTTGTGTCTCGACATCCAACACTAGGCCTCAGATGGCTAGTCACGACATCAGCTGGGTCCTGGACGCACATGTGCGCTTCGGGGACCTAGAATTCATCGTCATGGTGGAGGGAGAGCTGGCGTGTGTGCCCGTCATCATTCAACCCCTCCACTCCACCAGCCTCGATGCGATCACCGAGGCGCTCGAGGAGCTATGGCTATGTGCGCTGGAGGCCCGTGCCCCTGAGAGCGGCCAGCTCCTCGAATTCGAGGATGGGCGGTTAGAGCGTCAGCTTAGCGTCTTCCTAGGATCCCAACCATCCCGGGAGTGCCTGCATCACCTCACCTTCTCGTTCACCAACGTCATGGCGTAGCTTACTAGGGGAGAGCCGCTCTCCCTAGAATACCTCATCCGGAGTGCCCCGATAGTGCTCCCGTTTGGTCTACGCAACGCATGATTTCATCCCTAGCGAATGATGAGTTCATGTGGCTGATCAAACACGTTGTGGAGTCTTTCCATGACCTCCTCACAGAGGAGCTAGAGTCGCCCTCTGGCTCTGACTCCAGTAGGGAGAGCCATCACCTATCTTGTGAATGCTTCATGATAGGTACCCCCGAGGGACACATCGAAAGCATCCACAAGGAGGAGGCTACCTCGATGAATGACCTCGACGATGAGGTCAAGGGGGATGCAAGAGCCCCACCCCACCTGTAGGTGGAGCAACTGAAGGCCCAACACCTAGAGCTTAAGGAAGCACGACTCCAGCTCGCCAGATCGAGCACCATGGAGACAGGGGGCGCGCATGTGCCATGGCCCGTGACGTGAACTAGAGGATCGTCGAGGACGATCAAGCGCTCCCGCACTTTGCCTGGGCAAGCAAAACATTGCTGCTATGGCAACCTTGCTCAGGGGGCTTCCGGGGCCTACGACGCCTGAGGATCAATGGGCCCACCATGAGATTCACATGCTGCTCAAGTGTGTAGCTACGTAGCAGGCCAAGAGCTCACTGTCTCAGCGACGGGAGCTCGACACCAGCTAGCGCATGCCCTCAGTGTGACCCAACAAGGATGCATTAGTCCACTAGGTGCCGCATGGTGGCAGGCCACGCATCACGGTTCCGGTGCAAGAGCGTTTTGGCCACAACCGTGACACGCGCGACACCCACCGGTGTACCCACAGTGATGCGGAGGAGGGGGCTAGCTGTGGTTACCACCCTCACCGCGGTGGGCGCTGCGACCGCAAGGAGGACCAGAGTCATAGCCCTAAACCAACAGGGCCCTAGGCTTTTGGTTGGCATATCCTTGAGGTGGTGGTCCCACCCTGATACCGCCCATTGACTAACATCCCAAAATACTCTGGGGAAACGAACCCCAGTTTGTGGCTTGAGGACTACCAGCTCACCTACTGGGCCGACAATGTAGTTAGTGACGACTTCATCATCCACAATCTCCCACTATTCCTGACCGACTTGATGCGAACATGGCTGGAGCACCTTCCGCCCAACTGCATTTAGAGTTGGGTGGATCTAAAACAAATCTTCATGGGGGAAGTTCTAGGGCACTTACGCGCACCCTAGGAACCCCTAGGACTTGAAGAACTACTGGTAGAAGTCAGGAGAGACTCTTCGCGAGTACATCCGATGCTTCTCCTAGTAGTGTAATGAGCTCCCCAATGCCGCTGATGCCGACGTCATCGGAGCCTTCCTATCAGGGACCTCCTGCGAGTCCCTAGTCCATAAGTTGGGACATAAGGGCCCACGGACTACCAAGGAACTCCTCAACATCGTGACTGGCCACGCTTCTGGCTAGGAGGCAGTTGGAGCATTGTTTGATCGCTCCAGAGGCAAGGTGAAGTGGGACAAGGACACCGACAAAGGCCCCTCCGACCGTTCGAATAATAAGAAGAACCAAAAATGGCGTGGGGGCTCGCTCGTGGCCGCCGCCGAGTGAAAAGCTGGTCGAGCACCAGCCAAGGGCACCCCCGATCACTTTGACAAGCTGCTCGAGGGGCCAAGCCCAAACCATGCCTTCTCCGTCAAACACATATACAAGGAATGCTCCCTCATGAAGCATTCCTTCACCGGCGGCTCCAAGAAATGGGAGTAGAAGAGGAAGCCCGAGGCAGAAGCCAATGATGCTAGAGAGAAGGACGGTGGCTTTCTATTGCTGGATGGCTGTCTCATGATGTTCAATGGGCTAGAGGCATATAGCTCCAAGCGCCGATAGAATCTCATGCACCAAGAGGTCTACGAAGCCGATCCCGCCACGCCCACTTTCCTCAAATGGTCAGGGTCTCCCATAACCTTCGACCAATCCGACCACTCGGATAGCATCACACACCCAGGCAAGTACCCGCTCGTGGTCGATCCTATCGTTGGCACGAAGCGGCTCACCAAGGTACTGATGGACGGGGGCAACGACCTCAACATCATGTACACAGAGACACTTGATGCCAAGGCCATCGACCGATCGCGCATCCTACCAACTAGGGCACATTTCCACGACATCGTGCTGGGAAAGCAGGCCATACCAATCGAGTAGATCGACCTGCCCGTCACCTTTGGGAATTCGTCCAACTATAGGACAGAGACCCTCACCTTCAAGGTAGTCGGGTTCCCCCCGGTCTACCATGCCATATTGGGGTGACCGTGTTATGTGAAGTTCATGGACGTCCCTAACTACACCTACCTTAAGCTCAAGATGCTAGGTCCATGCAGGGTCATCACTGTTGGCACTTCTTTCCAGAGGGCCTATGAGTATGAGGTCGAGAGCTGCGAGCTCACTTCGGCAACCCTCGCTTCTGAGGAGTTTGCAGCCATCGGCAAGGACATCGCTGAAGGAGTGCCTAGCATGAAGCGGGCGGCTAGATCCTTTGAGCCTACGAAGAACATCAAGGAGGTCCTCGTCGACCCTAACAACTCCACCGACAAGATGGTGTGCATCGGCACCGCCCTCTCCTCCAAATAGGAAGGTGCACTCATCGACTTCCTCCATGCCAATCAAGACATCTTTGTGTGAAAACCCTCGGATATGCTAGGAATTCCGAGTGAAGTCACCAAGCATTCCTTGAAGATCAGGTTGGGTTCTAGGACGGTCAAACAATGCCTGCGCCGCTTCAATGAGGAGAAGTAGAGGCTCATCGGCGAGGAAATCGCTAAGCTCTTGGCGACCGGTTTCATCAAGGAAGTATACCACCTAGAGTGGTTGTCCAATCCCATTCTAGTAGAAAAGAAAATTGGGAAATGGAGAATGTGTGTTGACTGTATAAGCCTCAATAAGGCATGCCCAAAGGATTCGTTTCCTTTGCCACGCATAGATCAGGTAGTTGAATCGACCTTGTGGTGTGAAACCCTATGCTTTCTTGATGCGTACTCTAGGTACCATCAGATCATGATGAAAGAGTCCGACCAGCTCATGACCTCTTTCATCACACCATTCGGATCGTTCTGCTACGTTACAGTGCCGTTCGGACTCAAGAACACCGAAGCTACGTACCAGCATTGCATGACCAAATGCTTTGGAGACCTCATTGGGCGGACCATTGAGGATTATGTGGACGACATCATAGTCAAGTCCAAGCAGACCAACTAGCTTGTGGTTGACCTAGAGCAGACCTTTAGGAAGCTCTGGGAGAACGACATCAAGCTCAACCCCAAGAAATGCATCTTTGGGGTCCTAAGGGGCATGCTGCTCAGATTCATCGTCTCCGAAGGTGTGGCATTGAAGCCAACCTAATAAAAATCTCAGCCATCATGAGGATGGGCCCGATTCTAAACCTAAAGGGAGTTCAGAAGGTTATTGGGTGCCTTGTAGTGCTTAGTCACTTCATTTTATGCCTCGGCGAATGGGGGCTCCCCCTTTACCGGCTCCTAAAGAAAACCGACCGATTCATGTGGACGCCTAAGGCTTAAGAGGCGCTGATAAGCCCAAAGTGCTCCTGACAAATGCCCTGATTCTGGTCCCGCCGGCTGAGGGAGAGCCGCTCCTACTCTATGTTGTAGCTATGACTTAGGTGGTCTATGCCACCTTGGTTGTAGAATGCGGAGAAGAGGGACACATCCTCAAGGTACAGCACCCCATGTACTTTGTTAGCGAAGTCTTGTCCGACTCCAAGACATGCTACCCCTAGATCCAGAAGCTCCTATACGCTATCCTTATCACCAAGAGAAAGCTGTGCCACTACTTCAACTCACACTAGGTGACCATCATGTCATCTTTCCCCCTTGGCAAGGTTATCCAAAACCGGGAGGCCACGAGGAGAATCACAAAATGGGCACTCGAGCTAATGGATTAGGGTATCACATACGCCCCACGAACAGCCATCAAGTCTCAGGCACTGGCTGACTTTCTGGCCGAATGGATCGAGATCTAGATGCCACCGGTGGTCATCGAGCAGGAGTACTAGACGATGTACTTCGAGGAGTCACTGATGAAGAAGGGCGCCAAGGTTAGGCTTGTTTTCGTTTCCCCCCTCAGGGTGCGCATGAGGTATGCAATTCACATCCACTTCCTGGTTTTAGATAATGTGGCTGAGTATGAGACACTCATCAATGGCTTGCGCATCACCATTGAGTTGGGCATCCAACGGCTTGATGTCTGAGGCGACTCACAACTGGTCATCGACCAGGTCATGAAGGAGTCAAGCTACCAAAATGCCAAGATGGTTGCGTATTGTCATGAGGTCCGACAGTTGGAGGACAAGTTCGATGGCTTTGAGCTCAACCATATCCTGAGGCGGCTCAATGAAGTAGCCAACACATTAGCAAAGATGGCATCGAGCTAAGAGCCGGTCCCCACCGGCATCTTTGCTAGCGACCTGCATAAGTCCTTGGTCCAATACGAGGAACTAGAATAGACCAGCATCGAGCCACCAATTTTGGGCTTGGGGGCTGACTGACCCTCAGTTCCACCTAACCTTGAGGTAATGGAACTCGTCAAAGACCCAGTGGTAGAGGCTGACCCTCCAACCAACTGGAGAACACCTCATCTTGATTGCCTCCTCCATGAGGTTCTCCCTGCCAACAAGATGGAGGCCTGATGGCTCGCGCATCGTGCCAAGTACTTCATCATCATCAAAGGGGAGCTCTACAAGCGCAGTCACACCAGAATCCTATAGCGTTGCATCCCCAACGAGCAAGGGAAGGACCTATGGGAAGACATCCATGGAGGGGTCTGCAGACATCACGCCGCACCTAGAACCTTGCTCGAAAACACATTCTGTCAAGGTTTCTACTGGCTAGCCATAGTGGTCGACGTCGAGCAGGTTGTACACACCTACAAAGGATGCTAGTACTCCGCTTAGCAAACTCACCTACTGGCCCAAGCGCTCTAGATGATCCCCATCACGTGGCCATTCGTGGTCTGGGGGGCTCGACCTGGTATGGCCCCTCAAGAGGGCGCCCCAGGGCTTTATGCACTTACTTGTCGTCGTGGGCAAGTTCACGAAGTGGATAGAGGCTCGGCCGATCACCGTGATCAAATCTGAGCAGGCCATGTTGTTCTTCACGGACATCATCCAACGATTCAGGGTCCCAAACTCCATCATAACCGACAATGACACATAGTTCATGGGGAAGAAATTCCTCTGGTTCTGCAATGACCACCACATCTACATTGATTAGGCTGCCATAGCGCATCCCTGCACAAACGGGTAGGTCGAGCATGCAAACGACATGGTCCTCCAAGGCCTCAAGCCTAGGATCTTCAACCGGCTTAACAAAGCCAACAGATGATGTGTCACGGAGCTCCCCTCGGTTACTCTAGAGCCTAAGGACATCCAGCAGCCAGGCAACTAGTTACACGCCATTTTTCATGGTCTATGGCTCTAAAGCCATCCTCTCGACCGACCTTGACTGTGGAGCGCTGAGGGTCAAGGCCTACAACGAGCAGGGAAACAAAACATCTTTGGAAGATGGCATGGACATGCTTGATGAAGCACATGATGTCGCCCTACTCTAGTTGGCCAAATACCAGCAGGCGCTACGATGGTACCATAGCCAATGCATGCGGGGTCACGCCTTCAGCGTAGGCGATTTAGTCATTCGCCGAATCCAGAGCAACAAAAATCACCACAAGCTTTCGGCGCCGTAGGAAGGACCGTACATCATCGTAGAAGTACTCTGACCCGCCACCTACAAGCTCAAGACAGATGATGGAAAAGCCATCACCAATGCCTGGAATGTCGAGTAGCTACATCGCTTTTACCCTTAGTCTTCCCGTTCCAATGCTTCCAATATGCTTATCAAACTAAGTAACGTTTCTGCAAAAACTGAAAAATGTTACCTCCTATCGGATTCGCTTTTGATCTAATTGGTCTTCAGTAACACCCAACCCCGACAACTACCTGGGGTTAGGTTTTACTCGAGGGCTGATAGGAGTACATATACTCAGAAACATTTTCCCATCCGACCCTTCTTTTTTATGACAAGACCTAGAAATAAGAGTTTGTTGAAAACTAACGATGAGTAAAACTGGTAGGAATGCAAAAAGCCTATGCCCCGACGGCTACGACATCGCTTACTCACTAGCGTGATCATTACTTAGTCACTCGCAACTTAAGTTTCTAATGCCTTAACATAAAACAAGAGTCGGATCGCAACAAACTTTATATAGGAGTACATATACTCAGGGACATTTTCCCATCCGACCCTTCATTTTTATGACAAGACCTAGAAATAATGTTGCCAAAAACTAACGATGAGTAAAACTAGTAGGAATGCAAAAAGCCTACGCCCCAACGGCTACGACATCGCTTACTCACTAGCGTGATCATTACTTAGTCGATCGCAACTTAAGTTTCTAATGCCTTAACATAAAACAAGGGTCAGATCGCAACAAACTTTATATATATATATATATAGAAAAGGCCAAACAACATTTCCAGCTGTAATAAAAGTCTTTAAAAAAGACTAACACTGGACTCAGCTATCTAACTAAACACCTTTGGCAGGATTTCTTCTCCGACCTCTCTGCAAGGTCCTGCGCCGGGGGAGCCGCTTCCTTCTCAATTTTGTCCAGCTCAGTGTCAGTGTAGCCAGGCATGAAGCCCTCACTGATCACCGATAGGTCAATGTTAATGTAGTGGGAGCGGGCGATGGTGAATGTGCGATGGATGCCGGTGTACAGGGCCTCCCTTGCGAGCATATGCACCCGATCTAGGATCTCCATGGGCGGGGAGACCCCGAGGTCATTGAAGACCAACCCGATGGCAGCGTTGCAAGGTGTTGTGGTCATCACTCTCCAACTTCAATTGACCCCGCACCTCGAAGAGTTGCCTCTATAGGACTGCCCAAACCAAACATCAAAGAGCATTAAAAACTGACTACAAACATCAAGCAAAAGGTAACCAGAGCCTCACCTTTCACTTGCTCCTCGAGGACCGTCTTCTCCCTCTGGGGCATGCCAACATCCCTAGCCAAGGTGGTGGCCAGGCCCTTGGCTTCTTCCTTCAACTTCTACTTGCTTTCAAGCACGCCGAGCGTCGGCGCTCTCTTGACAGGCAAGGTCGAGTGCCGGGCGGAGTCGCCCAAGCTCCACGGCATCTTCCCCGGCCTTGGCGACCATAGCCTTGAGCTTGTCCTTGGCCTTGTTGGCATGTTGATGGGCTTCCCATTCCTTGGTCTAAGAGGCTAGCCACCTCTTCCTGTAGCAAGCCCCCAGACCTCCCTCTCACGACGGAGGAATAGGTTTCTTTCTCCCGGCTGCGCATCACAAGGGACTGCAAAAAAATCAGGTTAGAACTATATAAATAGGGCTCGAAAGTAGAAAATGCGAAGACATGACAAACCTAGCTGGCTAGGGTGACATCATCCTTCAACACCCCCAACATGTCGGTCAGAGAGCAGACTACGAACTCAAGTCCCGAAGCACACGCTCGTCCAGTCTTTCACCTTCGCCGGGTCATCGAGGGGGAACACCGAGTCGCTCGGGTCCAGCCACCTAGCCCAATGGAGCCAGTCTCTCTCCCCATGGCGAGTGGATCATCGCTCGGCCAAACAAGGGAACAGGAGGGCATAGGCCCCAACCGAGGGGTCGGCCATCGCAACCACGGCATTGGCCCAACAGGAGCCGATGGTACCTCCTCTGTCACCGGCGCCCCCTCGGGAGCAGACCCTTCGATGGCAGAGGAGGCTAGCAGCTTGGGCTCCAAAGTCCAAGCCATTGCCATGTCTATAGGGGATGCCTTAGTTGCGCCTCCTCCCATTTGCCCCAACCTCAGGCACATCGACCGGTGCGAGCACTGATTCCACAAGCGTCTGCTCTGGCACAATCGGTGCCTCCGCCTCCCCCCGCTTCCTCAGCGCGCGGCGCACCCCCGGCACCATCACGACGCACCCCCAGCACCATGCCAGTTTGGCTCCTGGGGGATTGGCCGAGTGCCACCAAGATTTCTATGGTTTCCAATGCCAGGCGGTTGCTGGAGCCAAGTCCTACGAAAAGCGCCAACATCACACGACAAAAATCCAAGAACACAACGAAAGGGGGAAAAAAGTCATTAACTCACCTCGACGCCCATTATCCAAGAATGTTTTGGGGGCTAGTCACTCGACTATGACCTCGCCATGTCGGCAATTGGAAACTTCGGATCCCCTGGTGGGGTCGGTTGGAGCGGGGGTGGACTTGCTCCTCCGACCTTAGGGGCAGGTCCTCCACCACCGATCTTGGAGGCGCATCCTCTTCAGTTTGCGCCGGGGCTTGCTGGGGAACTAAGGTCACCCTGACGGGGTCAGTCGGAGTAGGGCGGACTTGCTCCGCCGACCTTAGGGGCGCATCCCTCCCCCATCGATCTTGGAGGCATATACTCTTCGGTTTGCGCTGGGGGCATGCTGCCCAAATTGGGGTTAGGTTGGCACTACCCCACATCGGCCTGCTCATCCTCGCATGCAAGCATGTCCCATGGGATGTTGGGGTTAGACTCGTCCTCCTCCTCTTCCTCCTCCTCATCGCCATTGCTCTCCTTCGAGCCTTACCGGCGCTTTCCACGCTATAGCTTTGCTCGCTCCTTCCTCACCTTCTTCCGCCTTCCTTCGCCTTCGCCGCCTCAGCCACGACGTGGTTCGCTGCCCTCCTGGCCTGCGTCCTCTAGTAGCGGTAGGTTGGACTCATGGGCAAAGAGGCCCAGGCTTAGAATATGAGAATGGAGGAGGGTCGGCCAGGAAAGAAACTCCAAGAAGGCTTACTAGTTCAATGAAACTCCTATCCGGCCACATCACGGGATGCCCCGGGGACTGGGTACACTAGGGCAAGATCCACCGACGAATCCGCGGGCCACTCCATCGCCTTCTTGATGCATTGTGCATTTTGCCAATGCTGAGGAGCCTCACCGGCGACCATCACTGTCCCTTTAGTCATGGAATTCGGTGTCATCTTGTACATCTAAAGAGCGCGCACCATCAGCGGTGCTAGCCTCCTGACATGGTATGCTCCAATGATGCCAGTCCCATAAAGACCGTGGCCCTTTAGAGTCACGATGGCTTTGTGGAGGTCACTGAGCCTCTTCTACTCCTTCACGATGGGCCATACCACCTCGCATCCGGAGCCTCCTCGATCAGGCAGGGGGCGGCGGCATCATTCCTTAGGTAGAACTAGAGCTTATGCCACCCCTTGTTGGACTTTGACAACAGGATGGACATGTACTCCGATGATCATTTGCCTTAAAGGGATGCTCGCACATCCCATCAGCACCGCTAGGTCTAGCTTCTTCCTCTACAGCTCGATGGCAAAGAAGTACTTCCACAGCTCGAAGTGAGGCTCGATCCCTAGATTCCCTTGCACATCACGATGAAGGCCGAGGTCAAGCCTATAGTAGTGCAGCAGCCCTTAGAGGAATTGATGGGGAGGAGTCATGAACCCACGCTCGTGGAAGGGACGAAGGAGATGATGTAGCCATCGAGCAGCAACGGCTCATCCTCACCACCAGGTATGATCCACTCCATCACCGTGGTCCTTGCACGGAGAAGGCCCTTCTTAACTAGACCCTATGCACACATGGAGAATGTCAGAGCGAAGCCATGGCTCCATCGAGGAATGGGGATGGGATGCAAGAAGATTCGGCGGTGGCATAGGGCTAGAGAGCAAGAACTTCACCGATGGTGGAGCAGAAATAGGGGAACAATGGCCAAAACTCGAGAGCGAAGGCAGAAAGACTAGAGGGCAAGGATGCAGCTATGCATACGGAGGCTAGGGAGAAATGGCTCCATTTATAAGGTAAAGGTGGAACGGGCGAGGGGCAAACCATGCCAAAATTAACGCGCCCCATGCCTCACTAAATCATTTCCTTTGGGGATCATGCCCTCATTGCTCCACACTGCATCAGTCGCATCATTGCCTTGAGAGACGAGCACATGACTATCTGAAGCTTCCCCATGAAGGATCCATTGGGCGATGGTTTGCCTTCAAAGGCTATGGGCCACCGTAGGTAAGTGGGATATGGAGCTAAAAATGCTCCCACGGCCATTAATGCCTAGTAGTTTGAAGGCTGGCCCACCAGTGGGTTCACGGCCGCTCTAGGGCACCCTAGAGTGAGGGGAGGTTAAGGACGGGTCTGCTAGTGGCCATACCCAAGGCGCATGAAGCACCACAGGTGTCCTACCCTCGTTTTGAGTCTTGGATGATGCAAGGTCCATGGTTTTTCCCTGAAGAAAGGCATCGAGCCCTCGGACCGGTTGAATGAATCTGAGAACTTTATGGACCAGCCACTAGGAATCTAGAGTCAATCACTAGCTGATCTCGAACCAGGCCCCCATGAAGGGGATGCTAGGGCTACACTCAACAAGCTCATTAACAACTCACCGAGCACGCTGTTCGTCCAGCAAGGAAAGCACGGCATGGCTTAGCCCCTCATTCTAGCGAATGGACGCATGAGGGACGACGATCACAAGATGAACCAACCCCTGACTAGACCCCTGCTATGCACAGGGGCTCAGGGGCTTAGCATCGCAAAGAGACCGAACACGGTCATAGACAAACGATGAGTCACCTCGTTTGCAGAAACCACGAATGGACTACAAAGCGATAGTAACAAATAGTACTCCATGTGCCCTCAACACAACAATCGCAAAAAGCCTTTGCAGGAATGTCTCACTCCTCTAAAGGCTTGGGGCTACTATCGGATATCTATATTCGGGTAACCAAGCCAAAGGATTAATGAGCGTCATGTCGGCTCATCTAATGGTTAAGGATGCAACTGCGGCCTCGTCCAACCCTCAGGGGCCGGCCACACCTCGTCTGACTTCAAGGACGAGGTTTCCACCCGTCCGATCCCAAGGCATGGGCTGACTCCAAAGACAATGTTTCTACCTCATCTAACCCCAAGGTGCAGGCTTTGACTCTAAGGATGAGGTTTCCGCCTCATCCAACCCCAAGGTGTGGGATCTGACTCCGAGGACCCTAGGGTGCGGGCTCTAACTTGTCTAGCCCCGGGGAGGGCTCCACATCATCTAAAGTGAGGGTTGGATTCCATCTGATCCAGCCCCTAGGGTGGGATTTCTACCTCACCCATTCCCTAGGGGTCAAATTTGCTACCGAACAGAAGCAGTGGCCCAAGATGGGACCCAAACTGCCTTAACCACTACGGCATGGAGGCGCACGCCTAGGAGCACGTCTCGGGCGCATCCAATGCGACTGGTGGTCGCATCAGGCCATGCTGGGAGACTCATGTCGCCCACCGAGTCAATAGGCCGGCATATCTACCAACTCCCTATCTGACCACCATCCAACGTTAGTCGATCCGCATCAGTTGACTGGCACTGTACCGCTAGCTCCCTATACGGCCTCTATCAGGGGACCCTTTGACCATTCCGTTTGCTCAGATGGGATGGAAGACAAGAATGGTGCATGACTCCCACACATATGCTACAGCAGCTAACAGGAGCCTGGTGCATTTTGTTGCCACCACGATCTATAGGGTTAGCCAGACCCACATGAAGAGGAGGACAGCAACACCCCCGGGAGCCTTATTTCTCTTTCTTTTTTCCTTCTTCCCTTCTCTCGGTCTCTAGTATCCTGTTCTCTCCCCTTGGTCTATAAAAGGCAAGGTAGGGCACTGTTCATAGGAGAGATCGACCAATAGATCGAGCAGTAAGTAGAAACATTGAGCAATCGAACCATAGAGACTTGGGAGCTCCTCCCACTCTCGCCAGTTTGTAACCCCTACTACAACCTTAGTGCTAGTAACACGAGTAGCCCAAAAAACTGGACGTAGGGACATTCGGCCTGAACCAGTATAATCCTCGTGTCCTCTAGCACACCATCTGGGTCACGCGCAATATACAAATTTACTAGCTGGTGGCAGTTCAAAACACCAACAAATGTGATTTATAAATTGTGCTCTAAAGTGCTTGCTAATAGATGCATCCTTTTTGGATGAGATCATTTCTGTAGAACAGAGCGCATTTGTTCCTAGTTGTTTAATTATAGATAATGTGTTGGTCGCTTATGAGTGCACCCATTACCTCAAGAGGAAAAAAGGGGAAATCCGGTGCTTGTGCAATTATGCTAGACTTGGCGAAGGCCTATGATAGAGTGGAATGGAATTATCTTCAAGGTATAATGTTGAGATTGGGCTTCACCGAGAGTTTTGTCCATACTATCATGAGATGTGTTACATCGGTGTCTTTTTCAGTCTGGGTGAATGGGAAACTTTCTAACCCCTTTAGGCCATCGAGAGGAATCCAACAAGGGGACCCAATTTCCCCATACCTCTTTCTGCTTTGCGCTGAAGGACTCTTTAGCCTGCTACGGTCAGTTGGTCCGGTGCATCTTTCTAGGGGTGTATGTTGGGATTCATGTGCCATGGGATTTCACATCTCCTTTTTGCTGATGATGCATAGTGTTCTCTAAAGCCTCCTAAAGAGGCACTGAGTGGCTGCATGAGATCTTGGAGATTTTAACAGGGGCTGGGGGAGATGGTTAATAGAGACAGTCAGCGTCCTTTTTAGTGCTAACTATGATGATACTTGCAAGAAAGAGGTGAGATCAGTTCTCCATATTGATACAGAAGCACTAGCGGAAAATACTTGGGCCTTCCCACTGCTTTAGGGCAGGCGACGAAGGAGACCTTTGAATTCATGCCAACTAGGATAAAAAACCTGGTGGGGACTTGGAGCCGGCCGTAAAGCAAGTTGTGCAGGTAGGGAGGTGCTACTTAAATCATTGCCCAAGTTGTATCAACCCACCCTATGAGTTGCTTCTTGATCCTAAAGGGACGTTGCCGCAAGATGAAATAGGTAATCTTGAATTATTGATGGGGGCAGCTAGGTGGATAGCAGATGCATACATTGTAACACTAGAGAGCTCCTGAAAAAACCTAAAGTTGCGGTGGCATGGGGTATAGAGATCTGAGACTTTCTAACTGTCCATGTTGTTTAAACAGGGTGGAGGCTACTCCAAAACCCTGATCATTGTGTGCTCACATTCTGAAGGGCAGGTACTACCATGATATTGATTTTCTACATGCCACTAGGAAGAAACATTCAAGCCACACATGGTGGGCTATTTTGGAGGGCAAGTGATGAGATCCTAACATATGGGTATGTTAAGCCTTGTGATCAATGGTCCTCTGACCGAAGAGACCCCCTGACCGACCCCTCTAGGATCACCCAGGGGCTCAAGGGCTATACCCATCGGGTATGCTCGCGCGTACCCTTCGACAATGAAACCTGACCGAGCCTAGGCATGCTATAGCCCTTGTTTAGGGCTCGGGGCTATCTGAGCCTCAGGCTCTTGATTGACGATACTCCCAAGCTCGGCCCTTGGCTCCTGCCTGGCTTACGACAACCAGCCAAGGACTGGGGCAAGAAGACAAGGCCCAAACATCGAGGCTCGAGGGCTCCTAGACGCCCACCCTTTGGGTGTGGCCTTGCCAGCTGCTTCCCATGATAGGGTCACACTCGAGGCATGAACACAACAAGACAAGTTTTCCTTGGCCTCCAGGGGCTCGGGGCTCCTAGGCCAATGCGTCAGCCCCTAGAGCCGACCTCCTTTGTCACCAAGAAGACTCCAAAAGGTCCACAGAGGGAGGCTAGTCCAAGCCGACACAGCCTAACACGCAAAGTGTTAGAACAGAGCAGCCAAACAATGAAAGGCTTCTTCAGCTCCATGACCCGCCACAGTCCATAGAGCACCGCTGCAAGACCCTCCGGGACTCTAGCGCATGTAGACCAAAGACACATCCCCCAAACCACCATGTACCTGACCTATTCAGTAAGGGATAAGGTCAAAGCTTAGGGAGGGGGGAGGATCCAGACAGATCACTCCATTCCTCAGTCGATCTACCCTGCTCAGCACACGAGAGCTAGGCAACCATAGAGGGGCACCGAGAGCTCCTCTATCGACCCATCGTCTTCCTCATCTCCGATAAGGGGAAGGCTCTACTAGTAGTAAGGCAACCTTAGGATTAGCACCGAGCTAAACCCCTACCAAATCTTCTACACTATGTTGTAAGCCCCAATTTTGGGTGCTCTTGAGTACAAGGATCATTAGCTGCTGGATGTAGGGCACCGATTGGCTAAACTAGGATAAAACCGTTTGTGTCCCCTCTGTGATTCTTGTGTTCTTGAGTCCACCTGAGCCACCAGAGAGACATACTTTGACACTGACTCAAACAACAATGCTTGCCATAGTTCTAACCCCGCAACAGTTGGCGCGCTAGGTAGGGGGGTAGCATCAAGTGCGATTCAGGCTACGGTGGCCGAGCACCCGCCTTGTTGGTGTCGCTTTTATAGTGAGTTCTCATCACAAACCGGTGCTTCACTCTAGGCCAGGTCCTCAAACTTTGGGAGCCTAGCTACGTCAGCCGACTGCTACAGCAAGCTTCGTCTGATTTGATGGGGCCACATAGGTGGGCAACGATCTCTTGGTGTCACCCCCTCTACCAGTCCTCCTGGGAGTAGATCTCGAGTTCTTGGCCCAGTAGATCCGGTGTAGTCTGGGCCCACACCACACCATGTGTCAGACCAGTGTCAGATGTTCTACATGCTAGACAACATCCACCACTAGATTTGCCACCGGGCAAGGTGCTCCTGCTGCCTAACCACTTCTAATACTACCTCTTGGAACCTACCTTTGGGATCTAGAATGCTTGCGGTGGCATCTTCCAGCTAGAA